>NW_028301602.1:61065000-61350446 GCF_987345545.1 Pholcus phalangioides | reverse complement strand
GGATCGAACGATGAATTGGATTGATTTACTGACTGATTGATTGACTATTTGTCCATTGTCATTTATCAAGTCGTAGTTAATTATTATCTTGTTTGAGAGAACCATGTTCGTAATAAATCAGAGCCGCCCTTAGGAGGGTGTGCGAGAAGCACCTCTCGCATGTCTCATGAATTCGGAATTTTCTATCGATTATAGAATTCTGAATTTTCATCGATTCTGGAATTCTGAGTATTCATCGATTCTGGAAGTCTGAGTATTCATCGATTCTGGAATTCTGAATATCCATCGATTACCGAGTTCCGAATTTCCATCGATTATCAAATTCTGAATTTGCATCGATTCTGAAATTCTGAATTTGTATCATTTATGTAATTCTAAATTTACATCAATTGTACAATCATGAATTTTCATCTAAAAAGAAATAATTCTGAAATTTCCTGCACTTTAAGGTACAAATTCTGGAATTAGTTCTTCCATAAATTCTGAGTTTTCATCAATTCTGGATTAATGTATTTCATTTATTCTGAATTTCCAATAGATGCTGGAAAACATTATCTCTGTCAATTACTTTTCTTATTTCCGATTCATCGATTCTGAATTTTCATTAGTTCTCAGACAATTTCTTTCATTTGGTCGAAATTTTAATTGGTTTTGTAATTATTTCTTTCATCAATTTGAAATTTTCATCATTTATTGTAATTATTTATCATCACCTATTGTAAATTTAAATTTAAGCGTGTCTATATACATTTTTTATGGATATTTTTCAGCATTACTATACTTTCTGTAATTATGCATGAATTTTTGGATGACGATTTCTCCTCTCCCACAGAATATATAAAATAGGGCAAATGAGCCCCGGAATCATTATTGACGCCCTCTGGCCGCGCTGTTATTTTCTGACCATCGTGAGGTAAGAGTGGCCCTGAAATAATTTGGCCTTTTCCATTTTTTTTCCTAATTGATTTTCAGGCCAGTCTAAAGGATTTAAAATTTTGAGGACCAAAGCATTCCTTGGTAACGACATTAATTTCCGTTCCCAATATACTTTTCATCAAGTGCAAATATATTCCACCTATAACGATAAATAATTTATAACGATACGATTCCCTGGTCCCTTGAATGTTGTTATATAGGATTTTCACTGTGTTATTATAATTTTCAATATTTTTGGTGTGTTGTTGGCCTACCCATTAAGACGCCAATGATGATATAATGGTTTCTGGCAGTGACATCCATACAGGTGGTTATAGGGAGAGGGGCGGTGGCGAAGGAGGCGCCCTACCGGTCCAGTGAAAAAATTGTATTATTGGCATAGGGTGAAAGGTGGAGGGAGGGGACATTCGCCCTTCCCAAGTTCACTATTCACATCTTCGGTGATTCGCTCCTTCCCCCCGTTCAAGGAGTCTCTGTCCCTTTTGGTGGCGTCTTAACATGGAGCCCAAATCAAACATGTTCTCCAAATCATTCTGAATTATTTTATTCAAATTCTAACCTCCCACTCCACATGAAAGGATAGAGCCACCTTAACGTATGGGCCCATCCGGGCGCTGCCAAGACTCCACAGGTGCGGTGGGGGGGGGGGGTGACTCATGGTAATTAGATCTCGTAGAGATTTTCACCGAGTGGCTTTAGTGGTAAGATGCTCGTTTACCCCCGAGAAGGTTGCCGTCAGGCTCCAGGTTCGAACCGGGAAGGAATATAGGTAACAAGATATTTTTTTCTAACGAGCTTGAGGTGACCACTGACAGATGTCGCCTTAATTCCCAACCCTTGTTAACGGTAGTAAATTGTGGTATAGTGTTATGGCCGGAGTTGGTGCGTGTGTGAAGTAGTAAAAATTTTCGAGATTTAGCATGCAAATTTGTAAGCAATTACTTCTAGTCTAGAGAGAAAGGAGTAGAAAAACCAATTACCCCCCCCCCCCCCGCATAATGCTCTGAAAATTACTTTACGGCAATGCTTCTTAAGAGAGTCATGAACCCTCACTTGGTTCAAAAGACTAGTGAGAATTGAAATTAATTGCAATAAAATGTTATGATTGGACCCTATTTCAATAACGCTATCCGTGCTCGTGTATGTAATGTAATCGCAGATTCTTCTAGTACATGGACGGTATTTCCGAGCAACAAAGATTTTCACGTACTCCCTCTTCCCCCAAGTGACGGGGGTAGCGCTGATAGGGTTCCTCACCTTTTCAGAACCTAATTTTAAATATTTTTTACATCATGAATTTTCTAGAAAATCAATGAATAAAGCCTGTTAGAACTCTTCGCGGGGGTGGAGGACTCATTAAATAAACTTGGGAACAGCATTTTTCTCCAGCTGGGCTCCATCACCTTCTGCACCACCTTTGACATTAATCGAAATTACCGGGTGCGCAGCTCTTGTCCAACACATAAGGACAATATCTATCATTGATGTTTAAAATGAAGTCATGTTAAAGAAAAATGTGTGTGTGTGTGTGTGTGTGTGTGAACATCAGTCAGTAATTCGAAATTTTCACTAATCTGAATAGGATCAAGGTTCGGATCACCGTAGGGGGTCATCAACGGTTCAGACTGTGCGAGCCAATAAATATATTTCCAGGAAGCCCGAGAGGGCCAATAAGTCATACTGGCCATCTAGATTCTGGTGTCTTAATGGTTGAGCCGTAACGGGGCCCTGGGGCTCTGAGTCAAACATGGGGTGGGGCAATATAAAATATTAATTTTCATTTATTCAGAACTTATTTTTTCATCAAATTTAAATTTCATTTATTCAAAATTTCATTATTGTCGGGGGGATACAGAAGAAATTCCATAATGTTTCCAAGTGCAATATTCGCTGACAATGAAAAAGGTCCAAAGGTGTCATCCTCAAAAAATTATGAAAAAAATTAAAGCACATTCATCTCACCCAGAAACACATGAAAAATTAGCGACGGAATGCAATTATTAAAGAAACAAAAATGATTAAAAATGGCAACAGTTGGCTATTTATCCTCTTTCGTGCTTCTTGGTGTGTCTATCAATATATCTCTATTGTGTGTGTGTGTGAGAAAAACTTTACCCTCTTTCCTCAGAGAAGTGGATCAGACTATATATATACTAGAAAACTTGGATCACACATACTCAGACTATCCTCTTGTTCTTCCCTCCAGCGCTTCCTCCCGAAACTCTCCTTCTAGTTATGCTTCGCGACATCAAATGCAAGGAAATCACGTGACTCGGTGGAAATAAAGTTCCCGCCTGGCAATTTGCCCATAAAAATATGTACAATTCAGTCTCTAAATTTTAGGCTTTAAAGATAAAAAAAAAAGGATACACACAAATTCACATCTAAAGATGAAAAAATATTAAATTATTTTATTTCATTAACACTGGAATAATTTCTTTCATCAATTCTGTATTTGTTTCTTTCATTAATGCTGAAATTATTCCTTTCATCGATCTGAAATTATCTTTCATTAATGCTGGAATTATCGCTTTCATGAATTTTGGAATTATCTCTTTTTCCTTAATTCTGGTATCATCTTTCATTTATTCTCGAATGATCTTCCATTAATTCTGGAGTTACCGCTTTAAATTATTTTGGAATTATCACTTCATTAATGCTGAAATTACCTCTTTCATAGATTTTGGAATTCGAATATCTCGGCGGATATTGCACTTGGAAATTTGGATTTTTTTGGTTGGCAACAAAACAAAATTCTAATTAGAAGTTAAGTGGGGGGGGGGGGGGGGAGGGGCTTATAAAATTTAGGATACATTATTTTGTTACACACTGTATTTTCGCTCTCAAAACTGGTACAAGGTAATTATTGAACGCCTTTTGAGCATTTTTAAATTGAGCCTATATATGCCTCTGCGACGGACGGTTGATGAGATAAAGACCGCGTTAGCACTTACAGGACACTCCGTTCTTTGAGGCTGAGGCATACGCAAGAGGTTCATTGATCATTTTTGTCGCACCACGGTCATTTTCTGCACGCGAGGTCTAATTAGACCGGGACCTACGATTTATTGCCGATTCCGAACGGCAGGCTTGTTTTTTTTTACTCATCGCGGAGATGGTGCGCTAACCCCCCGATGGGGGACTGACTCCCTGCGGTAGCAATTTTTTGCTGCGGTCATATCGCCGTTCTGTTGTACTTTTGCGTCAGGAAAGTTTCTGACAAGAACGAACCGGGCATCGAACTCGCGACACCTCTAAACATCCTCTGGTACTTTAGGCGAGTATCTTATCGACCGGGCTACCGCACCCCTACGCAAGAGGAGAGGGGCTCGGAGAGGCCATGCCCTTGCAAGACTTCAAATATTACAAATATGTATTGATATTTGTCTAAAAATACTTCTATTCTAAATATTCTAATATTGTCTATTCTAAATTCAAAATATTGTCTAAAATATCGAAAGAAATTGCCAACTCTTTCTTTGGGGGTTCCAAAAAAATTTATGGGGCCCAAGGAACAGAGTCGCAACTAGAAGCTTGGTCAGCAGGGCCAAACATGCATTTTGGTGCCCTCTTGTAATGTTAAAAGCATAGGGGGGGGGGGGGATTGACTTGGAAGTCTGGGGTGGGGGGGGGGGCAAGGTCATTATTGTTGGCGGGGGGCACCAACCGTGACCCCCGCTCTGTCCCACTAGGGGATATAAGCTGGTCCGTCTCAGGAGACGTGGGCCACGGTGAAAAAATCCAAGACCAGCAAACCACCCACACCAAGCCACAAGCCAACTAGCAGCAGGATCCCTCATACACCTTCACCCCCCCCCCCACACACACACACACTTCCCCACTTGTTGTACATCACGATGATGATGATGTCAATTCATATATACATTAGATCAGTCGACTCCACCGTTGACGCTGGGGAGGGGGGGGGGCGATACCTTCGCGACGCCCACGTCCTCCCTTCCCGTATCTCGCCGGCCATGGTTAAAGAGAGGTAAAAGTGTGAAAGTGGTCCAGTGCTCGTGGCCAATAGACCCGCCTGCTCTCCCGCCCCCAGTTGCGGCCCTGCCTAAGAACGAACGTGCGCCGTTTCCACATGCTAGAAACAGGCACTGCCCATAGTGTTGGCTATTTGATCATTTTATCGTAGTCGTTATTAAAAAAAAAATGTCAAAGAAATATTATTTCATTACTTTAATTTCATGGAAATATCCATACATATGTTTCATGATTAGGGGCCGTTCAAGTATTACGTAAGCAAATTTTAAGCTATTTTGACCCCCCCCCCCTCCTTGTCAGCAAAATTTATTTCATCAGCTCTGCCCCTCTGAATCCTAACTCATATTTTCATAAAGGGTAGTTGATGACGTAAGCATTATCCAAACCCACCCCCCTTGTCATCCAAAGTCAGCAAATCGGAAACCCCCCCCCCCATCGATGATGGCATAATACTTGAACGGCCCCTTATATAAAACGTGCAAAGAGAGAATCTTGTATCCAAGCGAGCGTAATGAAACGCAATCGAAAAGATAGACATCGAAATTTATTTATTCGTGCTTGTAATAATAATCGTCGATTACCAAAATAATCGCTCTGGCAAAAAATATTTCCCGGAATCATGCGAAAATTATTGAGAAATAATTCTCAACAAAATCTCAATTTTAAAAACACGAGGGAAAAAAAATTGTGCGCTAGGGCTCGTCCGGGATTTGAACCCGGGACCTCTCGCACCCAAAGCGAGAATCATACCCCTAGACCAACGAGCCACGCTCAGACGAGGAGCAATTGTAATTCAGTAATGTTTTGCATTCATAATACCTGATAGAATACCTTAAACGTAAATGAGAGAGAGAGAGAATATAATTTCTTTAATTGATCAGTCACATTATTTCCGTGACGTCATATGATACACAACATTGAAATCGTTTATTCTGGAAATTTCGATTCTATCCAATCATCGATGAGAAAAATCGCGTAAAGAGGTGTGTGTGTGTGAATATTTTCATGATTCCCTTCTTTGTCGTGAAAAATCATAGTTTTAGACATGGGTGGAGATAGGGGGGCGTGAGGGCATTCCCCCCCTCCCCAGCGCATGGCCCCCACAAGGGGTGGGCTGACAAGGCTCCAGCCCTGGGGCCCCGGGAGGATTTTCATCATTTTTTTGTTTTTTCACGCTATAAATTCTTCGTAAAGGGGGGCCCCGTGAAAGTCTGGTCGGGGGGGGGGGGGCGTAAAATATCCCAGCCTAGGGGCCCTGCTTCAGGATGTGGGGGCCATGCCCCAGCGTCAAAGGTGGAGTCGACTGATCTAATGTATATATGAACTGACATCATCATCATCGTGCCCCCCCCCCCTCAGCATAGGCGGTATTAGACTTGGAAGTCTGCTCGGCACGGTCGTTATTTCTGGGGAGTACGATGATGATGTCAATTAATATATGCATTATGGTGTCAATTCATATTCAGCACATACATTAGATCGGTCGGTCGGCTCCTCCTTTGATGCTGGGGGGGGGGGGCAGCCCATGAAAAGGGAGTGGGTCGACAGGGCCGTCTTAAGAGCTTCATGGGCCCCGGGCCAAGTGATTTTTCTGAGGCCCTACCAGGCAAAATCTCGAAAATTTCTACCAGATCTAATTTTTGTCATGCCCGGGTGGGACCCATGCCTTAAGACGGCACTGGGAGCGGGGAGGGGGGGGTCGAAGCCTATTTAAATCATGAGTATTCGACATAACCGATTTTTTTTCCCTAATGAATGTGTTGAAGACAGGGCCGTCTAAAGAGCATCATGCCCCCCTCCCCTCCCCCGAACCAAGTGATTTTTCTGAGCTTCTACTGTGCAAATTCTAAGAAGTTTGAACCAAATCTCATTTTTGTGAGCCCGCCTTCTCTTTAGGCCCGTGACGGGTGGGCCCCAGATACCAATCTGGTGGTGGGCGATTGTGGAACCAATCTGTTCTCTAGTGCAGCGAAAAATTCGGCCCCCTTAATGTAAAGCATGAATATATGTAATTAATGTAATTAAAGATAAAGGTATATTTCAACATCAGCGGCAGTGATGAGATGGTATATATATTCTAGAAACCTTGGGTATAACCTCTTCCAGAGAAATTTCCCCCAAAAATTTCCCTTTGGCTAAATTTTCCCCACGCATTCAGGCAAATGTGCTGCCTTCTAGCGGGAAAAATACGTAATCAAGTATTTTACAATAGAAAAGAATTAATTTCTTTATTTTTTGCAAAAATTCTTTAGTTAAATGAACTCTTGAAATTTCCCCCAAATGCTGAGAAATTTCCCACTTCAGCAAATTTTGGCCAATTTTTGCCACGAATATAGGAAATTTCCCTCGAGTTACCATCACTGATCAGGGGCAATACTCAATGTGGGATTTTTATTTTTTTCAGAGGTCGAAAATCGAATGTGCTGCCATCTATGTTTCATAAGCTGGAACTAATATTTTATTATATAATCGCTTCGACATTTAAGTTTCAAACTAGGGTTACCATACATTCTCCTTCAGAAGGACGTGTCCTCCTTTTTAATGTCATTTGAAGCGTGTTCATAGATTTCGGAAAATTGTCCCTCTTATCCTCTTTTCAGGTTCTCTGGAATTTACAGTCGACTCTCGATATACCGATGCCGCCGCAAACGGACGTTATATTGGGAGGCAGGACCATAACTAGGCTGGGGCAACCAGGCATTGCCCCCCCCCCCCCAGCCAAATGAGAGCCTCACAAAAATGTCCACTTATTTTGCATAATTTTTTCGTTTGTAAGGGCCTCCCAAGAATATGTCTGTCCGGGGCCCCGATAAGGTACGCTACGGCAGTGGTTCTCAATCTTTTTTTGCTCATGGCCCGTCTTCATGGTCCCCGCATCCTGAAGCAGGGCCCCCCCAGACTGGGATTTTTTACGACCCCCCCGACCAGACTTTCACGGGGGGCCCCTTTATGATGAATTTATAGCGTGAAAAAACAAAAAAATGATTAAAATCACCCCGGGCCCCAGAGATGGAGCCTTGTCAGCCCACTCCTTGTGAGGGCCATGCCCCCCCCCCTTTGAACCATTTCTTCCTGTGGCCCCCTTGTGACTATTTCCTAACCCCCCCCCCCCCCCGTTAAATGACAATTATTCAAATATGGTATTTTACTGGCAAACCGTTCACCCTACAGGAATACTTTCAATTAGAAAAATTATCCAAATAACGTGTAGTACTCAGATATGTACTCAGATCTCGTTAAAATTCAAAATTTCGAACAACTTCAGTCAGTGACAAGAAAGTTTACTTCTTTGAAAGATCTCCGGGTTCTGGGATTTTTTAGGGTTCCATTCGATCATGCGGAACCCCAAAAAAAAGCTGTCGCGGAACACTAGTTGGAAACCCAGGATATAGAGCAGTGTTTCTCGGTCATTTGTGTAATCCTAATTAGCTCCTTCGCCTCAGTCAACGTTTATCTGCGGCTCCCAAGAATACTCAAACAAAGAACCCATTTGCAAAGCATCAAACAGGCACATATCAATATCACCAGCACACCGGGACGCCCCCCCCCCCAGGAGCTGCGACGCATACTTTGAGAAGCATTAATGTAAGTTTATCCCCAATTTTGAAGATGTTTCCTCACCATTGAAAGCACATTGTTACGAAATGCTGGTGCCTTCAGCGAAGGCCCGTAAAGCTTGGAATGTATTTTGTGCGTCTACTAAACACAGTCGAATCCCGTTTTAAGGGATATCGTTATAACGAAAATCTTGTTTTAACGAACACTTTTCTAATCCCCCGGATAAGTTTACGTAGGAACAATGCAAAAAACCTGGAATTCCTACAAAACGAAATTTTGTTACAACGAAGTGATTTCTCCGATCTCTTGGAGTTCGTTATAACGGGACTCGACTGTACGTCACAGCAGGGTCGTTAGACATGCTTTAGACCGTGACTCACGGGTCGAAAATGGATGGGGGGGGGGGCATCAAGTGGGTCTGGTGCCCCGGGCATTGAACTAAAGGGGGGGGGGGAAGGCCGAATTCACCCTTCTCCTGCTCCTTATACATTACAAGGAGGGGGGGTGGTTGCACCAAAAAACGAATTCTTGTCCTGACTGGCAAAGTATCTAGTAGCGGCCTTGCCCGTGAGTGCTTACCTTGAGATTTAATGAAGGAAATTTTTATTTATGGAGTTATTCTAAAGTTGCTCGAGCAAACCTTGTATCAAAACATTACGGATAACAGAACACCCACAGCACCCCAAGCTCCACGGAACATCACTGTTCAGAAAAATATGAGACAAAGGACTCTATTGAAATGCTTTAGCGAAACAGGAGTTTTCATTCGATACGAAGTTTTTTTTTTTATATTTTAATAAAACTCTTCATGCTTAAGAGAAACTGAGACGACGTAGCTCATCACCATCATTTTGAATGAGCAGCGCCATTTTTTTGGTGATTTTCGGAGGCGGTATGCAATACGGGGAATGATCGGACGTCCGCAAGTAGTACGCATCTCCTTCTTTGCCGTTGATCGGTTTCGTCGCCGGGTATCCCATGACCGCTTTAGCGCCGGACACGCATCCGCCTTCTTCAAAGATTTCGTTGTTCTTACATTCGGTTCCGACGAAAGTGCAGTTCTTGTACCTTATCGACGAAATGTAATACTCATTCCCAGCGTTGTGGTCGCAACTTGTTGCCATCAGAGCTGTGATCCCTGCAAATTGAATGTCACTTTAATTCAGAGTCTCTCATAAATTTGCTCAAATAGTTTACAAATTCATAAAAATTGAAGCAATTGTGTAGATATTGAATGTGGTTTGCGAAAAATAGATTACACAAATACAAACACAAAGGCCACAACAGGCAAAATACCCGACGAGGTGACTGAAAAAAGATGCCATAAAAATATGGATACCAAATAATTATAACCAACATACAGCAACCCAATATAAAAGTATATACGTATCACGGAAGAAAAAACTAATAATTAATATTATATAACATACACTGCTTATAAAAAAGATTATGGTTGTCTTTTTCTAAGTATGAAAAATAGCTTCGCGATTTATCACACTAAGTTAATCGCACTTCTTTTTAAACGTTTCAATTGTATTAGTATTTACGTAGAGAGCGTTGATGTCACATTCGTACTTAAGCTATCTTCCTCATTAAAAACCGACGCGAAAAAGTCATTGAAAGCACCCCACACATGCCTACATTGTTATCTACCCTAGAAGAGTGCCAGTAACACGAAAATTCAGATATGAGCTGTTAATTTTATACCCTGCATTTCATCGAACTGTGATTTGCATATTTCCACTGATTTTCTTTCGCGCAGTGCTCTCTAACGAAAAAAATTCAAACAATTTTTTCTGCACCAAAACTTCCCCCCCCCTTTATGAGAATAATTTTTTGTGTGTGTAAACCGCATTCAAATATATCTATAAATAATAATTTAAACGACTGCATTTAGAATAATCATTATTTATCATTCATTATGGCTTTTTTCGCCTGTAAAGAGTCATTAATGCATTTCTCTGTAAATCTCGCCAAATTGACGACAAACTTGGCAAATTTAGCGGCAGCACCAATGATTTGGTGACGTCATGACGCCAAAGGAAAGGAGTGGATTTCACAAGAATATGGGAGAATTTTACAGAACCTGTCTATATAAAAGCGCTGCCAAAGCGGAACCATGAGCAGTTTGTTGAGCTTTTGAAGATTCTTGTGCTTGTGAGAGAAATCACTTCTCTGTTTAGCGTGTTTCGTCAAATCGCTGTTCTGTAAAATAAATCTGTGTTGCTTTTGTGTGTGTATATATATATATATATATATATATATATATACACACATACCGCGCCGCTGTATATATACACAGCGGCGTAACTAGCCATTCCTGTGCAAGAATTTGCATTTAGGCCTGATCGATACTTCATTTTCACAATATTTTTTCAATATTATTCACCTTGATCATCATATAATATATCTTCACACTTCTTATTTTGTGCATAACCTATGATATTATACCTGGTAAGGGCATGGTCTTCCCCTACCGTTTAACTTTATCTTGCTGGATACGTTGCATTTTTCTAACCCAGAAAGGGCACCGGAAAGTTTAATGTATTTTCTATTATACCCTATTAAAGTCACTTGATTAGCGGAATAATAATTTCGATTATTACTCCGCTAATCGGCATATATATGATAGAGGCTATCAGCTGAGCCATTCAGCGAGGACTATCGTTCCCAACATTCAAGATATTAACGTGCAATGTTTCAGAAACATCAAACAAGTGCTTTCATAATATCATTCATTTATGAGATTTCGTAAATTATATCAGCAACTCTGAAAAAAAAAATCGTCAAACATTCGAGTATTTAATGAGTTTTTCCTTTCAGGAGCTTTTCTCCCCTCATGAGCTGAGACTGTTTAGAAATATGAATCAAAACAAGATATTAACTAGAAGAGTAAAATTTATCATGAAAGGAAAAGTTTCACCTTCTCCATCCCCGACAGCTGTGATATTAACTCCGGCGAATGTTACGTTCACGATAGTAGGTTTGCACATGGGTTGATGATGACCACCATTAGGGTAGAAGTCCACGTGGCCGATGGCACCCGTCATTCCCAAACCTATAATCCACGTAGAAAAATGTAATTGAAAATTATTTCAATATAAAGAATGTCTCTAAAGAAAGAGAGTTATTTCCACCGAGAACAGACGATCCTTAAACATTATTAGTGCTCACATAAACACGAAAAATCCAGCACCTGCCACTCTCCACTTCCTATATGGAAGTCAGGTGGCAGCACTTTTCAAAAACGAAACGCGCTTAACTCTGATATCATAACTACGTAAGAGTGAGTAACAACACTTTCTAGTATGCACCAATTCTTTAAGCATTGCTGTAGTTAAGGGAGGTTGCTACGTCTCTACTCAGCACTTCACGCTACTAATACGAGTTATAAGGAATAGAAAAGTGTGTCTCTGGTGTATTGGTTAGCGCACTTGTCCGGTATGCAAGGAGACAAATCACTTTTATCACTTTTCTTTCCAAATATCAGTTTCGGTTTTCTCAGTATATTCTTAGCAATGTTTACGGGGTGTATGAGTACGGTGTAATAGCAGTCTAAAGAGACCTACTCAATATGACCAAAATTCGACGGCCACATGAAGTAGGAATTGTATAAAAAATTGGTATCCCAATCTCTCTCTCTCTCTCTCTCTCAAATAAATTCTTCCGACCTAGTGATTAATGGAATAGATTGCATAGATGCACATAATTCTCATAATTCAATCCTCAGTGAAGCAAAATGATAAAGCATTAAATCTTTAGAAATTAAATACAATATCCTACCTCGTGTATATGTGTACTCGTGCCCTAAGAGTGCTTTTTTCCCCCTTAGTTTTTTCAAGTTTTTTTTTTTAAATTTTATTTGGTCATTTAAGTGTCAATATTAATCAATACTGTACCGTCAACAGCGATCACTCCCATATTCGTATGAATGACATCGACGAAATCTGCATCTGACGAGTCCAGGCGAACCTCTTTTTCAGTCCCGCTGAAGTACGGACCTGCTGGATCCATCCCTGTCAAATTCCAGTAAATCGTCCTTTATTTCTAATAGAGCTTGGAATCGATTAAAATTGTTAACTGGCTAATTTAAAAATTCCAATCGATTAATCGACTTTGCAATCGATTTTCAATCGAATATTTTCAAAATTTTCAAATTTTTTCAAATTTTCGAATGAATATTAAAAAAGAATTTAAAAATATAGTAAGAAATGAAAGCCGTCCAATTTTTTTTCATTTCTAGTTAGTTAGTCACTGATTTCGAAACTAATTTCGATTTTTTCACACTATGACTCCACCCCCCCCCCCCACCCTGAAACTGCTCTTTAATGGTACTGAGGGGGAGGGGAGCTGATGTCTCCCGATACAGTGTTAACCAATACGCATCTGGACGCGTGATTCATGCATCAAAATTCAATTTTACTCCTCCGAATTTCGTTGAGGAGTGAAAATACTCCTTCAAATTTTGTGTTTTGTGTAAAAAAGTAGTATTTTTAATAGTGTTATTCCTCACTAGTTAACAAAAAAAAAAAGGACCCTCCCCCTCGTTTTACAAAAATACCCCTTAAAACTTTGGAGAGGAGTGAAATTACTCTCCAAAATAATATTTTTGGATAACTGCTCCCGAATAAGAAAAGTGATATTCACAGTGAACATAATAATTTTGGTCTAGTCTTCTGAAATTCCAGTCAAACTCAATTTAAAACTGCAATGACGATATCACCATTTTTCGTAAAATCGGCTTGTAATTTTTTATGTCGAAAAGTTTGATCAAAATATTTTTAAATATGATCACTTATCTAAATGTTATGTATTGGAATATAATTCACGACATCTTATCGCTTCAGGGCGGTATTCACCGGCATGGTTTAAACGAGTCACAATTTTTTTGATAAGAGATCCACACGGATTGGTTAAATTCAGGTTTTTAACCAATCTATGTTGATCTCTTATCCAAATATTGTGACTACAGTTTAAACCATATCGTCAATACAACCCTCATTCAAATAAATCATATTTAAATTATGAACTTTTTACAAAGATTTTAATCAGATTGATCGAATCTATTAACTCAACTACGATTAAAAAAACAATTGATCGATTAACCGACCTGAATCAATTTTTCTTATCAGTTCCCTTCATTGCAAATAGATATTTCTTTAGTTGCATATTTGAACTGATTTATAAAGATCAATTCAGAACCTGGATCGCATTATGAATAAAAAAAATACGGTTCACGAAGTACATAAAAACATTTTTTTACAATAAATATATTACGGTAAAAGCCCGAAGACTGGTAAAACCTAGAATTTATCGGTGAGGTAAAAACCCGAAATACGTTTGTAAACGTTTTCATTTCGGACATTTACCAAGTCGAAGGCTGTTTCTTATGAATAAATCAACAGTTATGAACTCATTAGTCCCTCAACTTACTAGTTCCTTATTAATAAATAATAATTAAAATTATTTAATCGTTATAAATAATCAATAATAAACAAATGAATTAATTAACTGCCATGTACTTATTAGTTGCTGACACTAATTAAAAAATTGTTAAAATTACTTACTCCCGCTGATTAAGCAATTATTAATTACATAATTAATCTACTCCGCCCATCAATAATCATCATGACCATCAATGGTCAATTGGTTCATTAAAAACGGATTTTAACTGATCAAATTAATAAATTTTCTCCGAACAGTATGAAGTTTAAATCTATCAAATACTTTATTAATGATAATTGGTCATTATTTCGTTAGCGTCAGGAAGTATTGCGTTCTAGGTGGTTGGTTGATTCAATAGTTAATAATTAAGTAATTATAACTATTAAACTTTTATAATTATTAATTAATTAATTAATGAGAGTCAAGAACTTTCACAATGGTTAATTTATTTCTTTAGAACGAACTTCGACTTGGTAAAAGTCCGAAATGAAAATGTTTACAACCGTATTTCGGGCTTTTACCTACTCGCCTTGGTACAACCTAGGTTCCGCCGGTAAGACCTAGGTTTTACCAGTCTTATGAGTTCCAATACCCAAATTATGAGTTCTTACCAGATATTCTTTGGAGGTTAGGAATTTTTTCCCCCACATAACCAGCGATATGAGCTCCTAAGCTGTGGCCAATCAAGTGTATTGATTGGGGGCTTATACCACGGTATTTCTGTAATTCAATATGTAAAAATCAATAAATATACGCATAAAAAGTATACATATATTTTTAAATATTCATAGTCAGTCCCGCTTAAACGGATATAAACGGTTCTAGCACACAATATCCGATTATGTGGAAAAAATTCAATGGGTGTTTGACACCGTTAGTATATTTTGTATATTGAAAACTATTGTACATTGATTGATATATTGTATAATGTATATTGATCAATATCAATAAAGATTCTGGAATAAATCAAGCATCAAAATAAAATGAAAATTGTATTTTGAATTACAGATTATGCAATATCTGAGATTTTTACTTTTTATTGAGAAATTCAGCGTCCTCTATAGGCTCAAAAGAGAAATTACGAATTAAAAAAATGTACGTACTCATTTTTTTTTTCAATTTTTAATTTGGCAACATATTTGCCATCAATTCCAAATGTTTTGTATAATAAAAACATAAAGGTTGATGTGTATTTACAGTTGTCGTGTGAATCGTAATACATGTATTCGATTAAGCTTGAAAAGGTGCTGAACTCAGTGGTTTGATTAAAAACGGGGAACTTTAACATGTGGGAGAAACTTCGGTTTTAGAAAATTTTATCCATTTAATCGGGGTATTCGCTATCCGTGAATATCGCCCTGGTCACTAGGTTTAAGCTACGGTCACAATTATTGGATACACGAGATCGACACGGATTGGTTAAAAATCTGAATTTAACCAATCCGTGTCGATACCCTATCCGAAAATTGCGGCCATAGTTTAAACCCTTTCGGTGAATACCGCCCTAAGTGGAGTCGCCTGTATATGCAAGTAAAATTGAAATAAGTTAAATCTCTTTTGATCGTTGCTCACCTGTAAGAATCGTATCAGTTGCGCAATTAGTGCTCCGACCACCCTCGTATTGGAAACTGCCTGGATGTACGGCCTTCCGTTGTAGTCGGTCCAATCTACGATTATAATGTTGTAATCACCCTCTTCGAGAAGTGCATCTTTCATCCTCTATAGTAAAAAATAGCGTTAGATTCTCTGGTGAACATTTTAAAAAATTCTGAATATCTTTTTTTTGATCGATCATTTGATCATTTTTGTCGCACCACGGTCATTTTCCGCACACGAGAGCTAATTAGACCGGGACCTACAATTCATTGCTGATTCCGAGCGGCAGTCGTTTGTTCACTAGTAACAAACTTCACATTAGGTTCACAACACGCATACACGAACATTCCAACTTGTACCAATTCGTTAGAAGATTGGTACGTTAGAAGATTCCGCAGAGGAATGTGGACGACGATGTGGACACCCTGCGGTCGGTAGCAATTTTTTTTTCTGAGGTCATGTCGCCGTTTCTGTTGTACCCTTGCGTCAGGAAAGTTTCTGACAAGGACGAACCGGGCATCGAGCTCGTGACACCTCTCTCTGAACATCCTTTTGTATTTTGGGCGAGTATCCTATCGATTATCCTGGATTTAATACTCCTAGCGAGTATCCTGGGATTTTTCTTTCAATTTCTTTTTTCTTTTTCTTCTTTTTTTTTTTTTTTTCAAATAACATGAAGAAAAAGAATACAATGTCAGCATTTGTGTTTCAGATTCCGTTTTGCAATGGAAACTTTTTTAAATTAGCAGACTGGTCGAATCGGCTTCATTTCCGTAGCTCAACAGAAATACAGGGTAGGCGAAAATGCTAGCCGCATTTCAAAAGTCAATGAAAAATCAACGAATGTCATAAAAATGGGGTGCGGTTTCCACCAAAATACTTATCAAGGCGTCGAGATTTTTTTTTTTCATTCTTATTTAACATGAGCATTCATTCTTCAGAAGAGCACTCAGTTTATGTAACGAAAATCTCAATAAACATCAATTATGCACTTCGTGTCACATTTTGGGTGCTATGAGTTACTCATGACAGCGTCATCTGTGAGCAAATTTTTAAACTTGTTTTGTTATTCATAAAAAAAAAAATCTTAACTCCTCGATAAGTATTTCTGTGCGAAATGCCCATTTTTTTATGTCATGTGTTTAGTTTTTAAAATGTTCTAAAACTTTAAGAGACCCCTCTTCCACCCAAAAAAAAAGCTTTAATCATTGTTATCTCAAGAAGTGCAAAGCAAATATAGAAAAAAATTTGTTTTTATTAATCCTGTCATTATGAAAAAATAACGTTTATTAATCGGTACTCGTTGTATTGTACCGCAACGAACACATCTGTGTGACTGCGTGAAATCCGTGATTATACGTTAAAGATGTAGGTTATGAATGTCTTAATGGGAAAATTAGTATGTAGAATTTTTTTTTTTTTTAAATTACTACGTAAAGAATATAAAAAAAGCTGTAAAAAATTCACAGATGGCGTGTGATTATAAAAATTGACATTTCTTCTACAAGATCTTGACCAAAACCCCCTGCCGTTCCTCACAATTTCATTATTGGTGAATGAAATTTGAATATGCGTATTATCAGATGCGTATGCTGGACGGGTCATAAAAGACAGGTGCCCCCTCCCCAAAACAATTTAGAAAATAACTTTGTGTTTGTTAATTTAATATATTTATATTTTTTATTTATTAATTAACTTTGTCATCTTAATTAATTTCTGTTGGTTTAAAATGTTTTATTAAAGGTTAGTAATTAAAAATTTCTCTGTAAGATATTCCTTGTGCCCCCTTCAAAGGTTGATCCTGACAGATCAGTATAGATCAGTACAATTTTCTGTTTTGTGATACCAATTTAGAATTTTTTTTTAAATTTTAAACAATAAGTTTATCTTATACTGCATTATACCTTCGTATAATTTAAGTTGTTTATAATTGGGAGAGTCTTTTGTGGAATTTGCTATATTGTTAGTATATTTTTATTGTTAGTATAGTAATAGTTTAATATTTTGATGGTTGTATACGGGTGGAACTTTTGAAGAAGTTGGAGTTTATTTGCTTTTGGGACATGATATATTTTTATGAATTTTTGTGATAAACTCATGTTTGTTCGCCAGACCGGCTGAATTGCGCTGTAAAAGACGTATTCGCGTTCAAACTTGCAGCCGTGTCGATGTCACAACGGTTTCCCAATTATATTTTTATCTAATACCAATAATATAAAGCATAAAATGTAAAAGAAACACCTCATTTTTTTTCCAATGAGAGGGATAAAAGGGGGGAACTTGGAACACATAGAAAAAGAAGCAATGAATACAAGTATCGTGTCCTTCGATAAAAATGGACGATTTTTTCAAATCTTTATGTTCTCTTTTCAGACATGTAATTTCCTAAAGATGCCACGACCAGAGTGAGTCTATTGCAGCAGATTTCCTCAGAAAAAAATCTAGTTTCTTTGCGTGTTGGTCAAGATAGCGTAGAACATTTCATACACCGGTACCAAGAGACGGCAAGAGGAAACCGCATTTCGTTCACCGTCCAGAGAATAATCTTCGTCGATTTGGTGGCCAGTCACGTCGGAAGTTGTTCGCTTAAAATTCACGAAACGTATGAACGGAGAGTTATGAAGAAAATTAACCTTCAATATTGCGAAATGTTTCGGGAACCAAGAGAAGAAATTGTTCCAGAAGCTGCTGTGTTTAACTTGAAGGAACAACAACATCACCTAGAAATGATTGAAATACGCGTACACAAAGAGATGGAGAACAAAACGCTTTAATTGTGGGTCGAACCCTTTCGTCTACGCACCCAATTGTACCTCGAAGAGATAGTATTTGGGTTTTTTTTTTAATTAAACACCAGAAGAAAATTAAATTAATTTCACCGGTTATAGTAAGCTTTTATTATCTTGGAAATATTATATGAGTTTTACAAATGTTAATTGAAGTTTATACGAACGAATGGTCTTTGTTTTGATACGGAACGAACCTCTAGGCAGTGAATTTTTTTTTTTTTTTCGCAAGGACAAACAGAGCACTTCTCCGGAGCTCAAAAATTATTAAATGCACTTGCTTTCTGATCTTGTTGAATTCTTGAATAGTATGTTTAAGATTTGAAACTAGTTTGTGTGATTAAATGACAAAATAAGCATATGCCATACCATATTTCATAATGTTGTTTCACTCTATTTATGGAACTACCAAAAATCGAAGTCTACCCACTTCGCTCATTAGCTTGACTTATTTGGTCGGACTGTAAGTAAGTATAAGTAGTAGGTAAGTATAGCTGTATGTTGTTATTATATAGTTATAGTTGTATTGCAGTAGGTAAGTATACGTACTACTTAACAGTACATGCCCTTTGTATGCATTCCTTTGGGGAATCGGTAATAATTACCGAAATTGGTGCATGGAGGAACGTGCTGTGTGTGCGTACAGGCATATGTATGGCTCACACGTATTTATATTATCGAAGTTATGCTTGCATCATATTATACTGGTGCTGAAATCTGTCTTCCATATTTTGAAGTAAAAATGGCTCAGTGCCCGAATTTCCGTGTTATTTTAATACCCTATTGAAGGTTTGTCTGCTCTCTGTGAGACGGAGTGTAACTAAATTGATAAATTGGAAAATTAGGGGGCTTCTCCCTCATTTTATGCTTTATTATTGATATTAGAAAAAAAAAATAAATTGGGAAAGCGGTATGACATTGATACGGCCGCCAGTTTAAATATGAATACATCTTCTACATCGCATTACAACCAAATTCAGCCAGTCTGATGAACATGAAATTATCAATAACTAATTTGTAACTGCTGGATAGGCCTATGTTCTGATTTCGGGTGCCGTGGAAAACATTTTGATATACAAAGGGTGCAATGAACCACAAAAGTCTGAGAGCCACTGCTCTAAGTGTTTTTATCCATAGCATATTTTCATCTATAGCAGAGGTGATCGAAAATCTGTATTTCTGGGCTGCATTGGGAGACTATTTACACTATATATCGCCTTGGGCAACACCTAAACGGTAACACAAAAACGGTAGCTGATAGTAGTCCTTCAAAGCTGTGGTTCATTACCAGGAATGAGAGAAATATTTCTACCAGATGTTCATATTTTGATAGTCCTTTCTAGGCGAAATATCCGTATTTGGAATGTCACGTCAAATTATTTCAAATAGAAATAATACTTTAACTGTAATTCCGATTCTGTAAGCAAGGACAGCCAGCGACGCCTTTTTTACTACCTAGTATGGCCATTGTGGTCCCGTTTTTCGTGATCAAATGATGTCATTTTGTTTTAGTCGCGGTAATGACAAGAAAAAAATTGGCTCATTAATGGGAGTTGATTGGTAATGATTAACCGCCACTGGTCCGCCTTTGGCTGGAAGAAACATGATCAGCAATAAGATCCGTATTTAGTGAATTTGAATCCTAATATCCCTAATAGGAAAGACATCTTGAGAGACGATTAGATACTGTTAATTTGGTCGAATTCACAAGCTCCACAGTCGAGCTGACCAGACTGGTCTATAGTGCTTTATGTGCTTATTTACAGTATGGTTGTTATGGTAAGAAGTGTGGTGGTTTGTGATCATGAAACACTACGTATGGACAAATACCTCGTGAAGACGATTTACTTACATGTCTTGCATCGCCATCTTTAACGTCGGCCACGAATCCGTGGATGAGGAATTTCGTTGGTAAAGATTCGTTAAACGTCGACGACTCCAAAGACTCCAGAGTTGGTTCTAATCGGTATCTCGGATATTTCTGGGTCGGTGTGAAGAGCCAGAACTTTGGTTTTATGTCCTCTATCGGTGGTAAACTTATCGGTCGATATATTGGATGAAAGAACGGCGGTCCCGTAAAGAAACAACCGACGTCTTCCACGCATTTATTGCTGAACATGACTACAAAGTGAAAATTCTTAATTAATCAACAGGCGTCCAAATCATTTGATTTCGTTTCTTAACATTCTATATTATGGATATTCTCTCGAATCACAAAGGCAAGATTTACACAATATATACACTTTTCTTTCGAAGTCGATAGATGAAATAAAATAAATGGACGCATTACTTAGCTCATGAAGATGGTAGAGTATATAGATGGCAAGATTAGGTTATTGTTATTTTACTTAAAATTTTGGTGACTTTTCGCTTAAAATAAACACAAAAAAATCATCTTATCCAATCATCATCAAAATAATTTTAGCTAAATTTCAAATTTAATAACTATAAATACTTTACATCAAGCTGAAGGTTAGCGCCGTTTGTTTGAAAAATGGCCCTTAAAAAATCTCTCCACATAGAATTGGTGGATCCGCAAGACAAAAATTACAATTGCAAAATTTGACGCCACTGTTACTCTCTGAGAAAGAGCACCGATTGTAGCAACTCTGACATACGCGTGCCCCCCACTCATGCAATCATCGTTTTAATTATTCTCAGCGCAGCTCATGTACAAACTGGCAGAACAGATGATGTTCCTCTCTGCTATTCGCTCAACGGTTAATAGACAATTGGCTAATGCGAGGATGAATTTCGGAAATAAAACTCAACTACCTCTGCGAGGAATTGAATCGCTGTCTCCTCGAGTGCGCTATTTACACTACAGAAGCAACAAACATTTTTCTTCCCTTTGAGCATATTATATTTTGAGCACATTTACAAATTCAAGTAACCATCGTTAAAAAGCGGGGCAAATGTATAAAACAATTCGGATCAACTAAAAATGCAGGAATGTCCTGCAATACAGGACACAAGTGGTCCGACGAATTTTTTGTGTCATTTCACTATTCCTTGGGTTCAGAAAGGTTGAGAAACGCTGAGTTAACACATTCTCTTTGGCGGGAAAAGCATCATTAGCATTGTTTAATGGCACCCTGGCAGACCGATACTTCCATCCCGAGTTCCATACCAAGCACCAAAGCATGTAGCCGGTCAGAAAATGTCTTCGAACTCATGTCTGCATAAAACGATCATCGCAAGACTAATGAACCACAAATAATTACGTAAAAGAAAAGAAAAAAAAAACGATACCTTCATTAATTGGATCGGAGATCATCTTCTTCACATTAACACCGAACAAAGCGTTCGACATTCTCGCGAAAGTCATCAACACCAACGTGGATATCATAACCTCTCTCCCTTTCGGCATGATCTAATGAATCAACGTGATATGATTAATGTAGCACGTAATAATGTGGGCATCAATAAAAATGCAATGAGGCTCTCTTATAACGGCAGGAAAAATTTTCACTTCAGGTAAAATGGTGTTTTACACTTTCTACGTTCGTGTTTTATACGTTCTTATATATAGAGAGGGAAAAGCTTGACTCTAGGTCTTCTCGCGCACAATATATACCGTATTTATTGAAAGAAAAAAAAAAGAAGTCTCCCTTTCTTGAAGACCTTGAGGGGGAGAGAGAGAAGAAAGAGTCATGAACTTCCTTCAGTGGTGTTTCTGTTCGTAATTAATCAAATAAAAGAAAAAAAATGAAAAAGAAAGTCAATAAAAAGTAGAGAGAAAATTATACGCCGCTGCTGATATGATAGAAAAGCTTCCGATTTGCTTTCCTGCCATGGCGAAAAAACTAACAACAATGGATGAGGACAAATACCGACGATTGTTAAGAAGGGGGGGAAGACGACACACAATAGGCACAAAGTTAACCGACACACCTGCTTCCGAAAAACAACTTTTTTTTTTTGCATGGAAAATATGATTTAATAAAACAAAATAGAGGAAAAACGCGAAAACATCGTGAAATTCTGAAGATTGTTCAAAGTTTCTAAGAAAAAACAATCATGATTGAGCAATTAGCGTATTCATGAGGATTAAGAAAAAACTATTATTGTTATTATCTACGTTTATTCGGTTTATTGATATTTCGTGATTGCTTTGGATCATAACCTATTTGTCGGAAGACATATATATATATATATATATTTTTTTTTTTTTCGGTAGACACACACACTCATTCAAGTCCTTATTTGAAGGACGATAATCGCGGCATTGAATCGAGCGTTATAGTTGGTTGAATGGTAAGGTTCGTGGATCTTGTCGATGCCTTCCTCTCTACGCACGGTTGAAATTTTAGAGAAATTATTGTGCCAAATTCGGAAACGTGTTTCAAGTACAATGTATGACACGAAAATTTTTACACGCGAAATGGTTGTTCGAAAGCTTTAGTCATCGGTGAGTAACACTAATTAATTGATACAGTGAATGTAAATTTTCTTATGCTGTTGTGAGGAACTTTAAACCTGCCCAAATCTAGCCACGGCAGGTTTGAAGTGTAGGCAGCCGCACTGTATCAAAAGATGTTAGATAACGTAGAATGGTGTTACAATACAGGGTGTCTACAGTGTGGTCATAGTGACTGACTCGCATCGCGAGGACACGGTTCGAACCCTACTTGCACTGTGCCGCAGTAGTGGTCGGCTGGAGTTCGTTTTCTGTGGTGCCCAACTTCGAGGCGAGAATGGTAGCCGATCTTCCGCGTTAAAAAGTCTCGCCACAGAGAGCAACAGTACTACAACGACACAATTATTCAATCACTACACTTCACTCCTAGTTAGAAAAATTTATGGCAGATGGCAACGCTGCACATAACAAAGGTTAGGTTCACAGCACATACACGCACAGCTTCTAGCATAGGTCCAGGTCTTTTTCGACCACCTGTATGTATCTCTTGATTGAGACAGAGAGGCGGGCAATGATCCGATCAGGAAAAGGAGGGTCTCTATTATTAAAGATGGCGTGTTATGAGTTATTAAAAGCGTTAACTACCCATCAGAAGGCTACGAAACTTCAGAAACGTCCTAATGGGAAAGACATTGAGAGGCACAAAAAGAAAAAAAAATCAGTTCCGACATTCGCCACTAATGGGTGTTTTCTATTTAAATTTTGATGCACATGCTAATATTTTGCACTTATGTGATCAAACTCTTCGAGAATCATGGCAAAATGGCTAAATATTCCCACCAAAACCATTTGCTGTATGAGATATACTGCGTTTAGATTTACTGTATTACGGATTTTAATAGACTGTATTACAAATTAATAAAACATATTTCAACAAGCAGATAAAGTAAATAAGAATACTCTTAGGCTGAAATTACACTATAAACGTTTGATCAAAGATATTTGACAAAACTTTAAAAAAACCAACCAATGAGCCTATTGGATAATACATTTGCTCGAATGTAACCAATACATTTATTGGTTGCATTTTTGAAGTTTTGTAAAAGAACTTTTATAAATCTTTTATAGTGTAATCCCGGCTAACGCCAGGCTTTCACGGGAAATCAGCAAAACTTCTAACCGGCCACTTACTAACTTGCGTACTAATTTGTAAAGCAAAAAATTAGAAAAATATATAAGTCCAATCCCCGGGTCGCTGCTGCCCTTTCATTTATAGAGGAAATGCATGGGTATATTATAGAGCATGAGTCTCCAACTGGTGTTCCGCGGAACCCTATGGTTCCGTGACAGTTTTTTTGAGGTCCCGCATGATCAAACGGCACAGCAGCTTTACAAATCTCGGAATCCGAAAAGCTTTCAAAGAAGAAAACTTTCTTATTGCTGATAACTCGCAAAGCTATTCTTTATTTTGAATTTTAACGAGCTAGTGTCGTTCAAATAAAATCTCTAAAAGAAGTGAGGATTCCTGAATTGCAGGTGTACTTTACGGGACATCCAGGATCAGCTCAACGCACGAGTTCCACTCGAGCATTGCACAGGGACCTCATTTAGCTTCCATGACAAGATCGATCTGGCGCAATGATTTATTTCAATAAATATATAAATTCAGTTGAGGATATCAAAGCTCTTCTCACATTTTTCCCTGGGACTATGATTCTGTAGGAACACACTTTTTTTGGATAAATATTCAAAAATTTGAGTTCCGTAGAACAACCTCATTATCATCAAGGGTTCCACGAAACAGTCTCATAACTACCAAGAGTTTAACGAGAAGTTTTACTATGGAAATCCTGCTATAGAGGTGCCCAAAAAAATTTTGTTTTCCGCAACTAGCCTCTGAATGCTTCGTCTTGGCTGTACATAATTATGTTTAATGTTTTGAGTGAACATAGTCATATAAGAAAAATGTATTTTTAATGTTCGTAAATTTTTATATTGTCTGTATATAATTAATTCTACTTCATAAAAAAAAAAGTCGCGGAATATATTCTTATCTCTTTCGATGGATATTCCGCGTGAGTTTTTCCAAACTTTATTGATGTAACCGATTCCGGTTTTTATAAAAATAGGGCACTGGCATCAGAGGCATCATCGCTAGACATTTTCGGTTTCGTGACCAAAATAAATTTCGGGTTTCGGCCTAGATACTCGAACAGAGAACACAGACCTTATCGGCAGTCACGTGAAATAAATAACACTATAGAACTCATCCGTGAACTTGACCGAAACGGTGTCTTGTCAATGCACGTTGGCGATACTTCTGATGACTTCTGCTTGTGTACACAACGGTTTTCCTCTGAATGAAATCATCAATCTTAACCGACATTTAATTTAACTTATTCCTTAAATATTTGTTTGTTAGTCTAAATGATCAATGAGGAAGAACCCTATATTTTCGAATATCCCGTACGTCCTTTTGTTCAGTGTATTTGTCTACCGGTTGGAATTCGGATTGGGTATCGTTATACGTTTCCAACAGAGTGGAAGTTCTGCCGTTTTCAATTACACCTCTGGGGGACTCACGAGTGAGTATTGAGAATCTAAATTACACATATAACTATATTACATATTCACAAAAAAATTGTTTAGAATAATATTCTACATTTTTTTTAAAATTTCTAATTGTAATCTGTTCAATAATATATTTATCTTTATGTATATACTGTATTTATATTCATATTGTGAATTATATTTGAATTTATGAAGAGCCGAAGAAAAGGAAAACTGACAGCTGAATCTGGTAGTGTGACCACATGGTTAAAGTACTTGTGGTGTCAACAAATGTAGTCCTAGATTTGAATACTACGTAATGAAATGTTATTCTTATAATCAGTAATTCTCCCAAACGATGCAACGTGACATCCTTTGCTATCGTGAGATCGATCGGGAGTACTGCTAGATTTCAGGAACAGTGCCATATCGAGAATAGACACTAGGTCTGTGCGATGTGTCCCGCAAATTATGAGCATCACAAAGATTCTTGATATCCGTGCCTCGAGGTACTTGAACTTCCTTGGGTTTATAGGAATGTAAAAGTTTTGGGGTGCCCCTGCTGTAAAATCTGGCTAGAGCAGTGGTTCTTTACCAGGAATCCACGGAGCATGAGGATGGGTGAGAAAACAATCAACTATCATTGTTTTTACATTGCTATATACTGAATGTTATTTTGTGAATGGGTCAGTAGTTTTCATTTAATTGGCACAGGGGGTACATGGACTCCATTGTTATTGGCATAAAGCGCCGGTGGAACCATTGGCGTATGCAGGAGGGGGGGATTTGGAGTTCTACCCCCCCCCCCCCGAACCAAGATTATAGTGTTATTTTACAAGAAAAAACGTAAACACCCCCCCCCCCACCCGGTCAGAAGGAAAAAAAATCGGAAACCCCCCTCGAGAAAAATCTGCGTACGCCTATGCGTGGAACACAAAAGGTTAAAAACCGTTGGTCTAGAGCAGTGGTTCCGAATCTGTGATCCATACCTCGACCTAATCGGGGTTTCCAGGATAGGTCATTCAAATCCATTAACATCCAGGGATTTTGAGCTATGGGTCACGACCCGAACCTCTGATTCGCAGGAGCTTCCGAGATGGGTCGTACATATCAACTTATAGCCATTGATCTTTGAACTATGGGTCCTGACCCAAATTTGATTCGCGAGGGCTTCGAGATGTGTCGTATAAACCCACTTACAGGCAGGGATTTTTGAGCTATGGGTCACGGCTCAAACCACTGATTCGCAGGGTCTTTAGAGATGGGTCGTAACCCACTAACAATCAGAGGACATTGATCTATGCATCGCGACCGTAACTAGATTTGCGGGGGCCTGGAGATAAGTCGTGCAAACCTATTTACGGCCAGGGATTCTTGAGCTATGGGCCACGATCCAAACCTCTGATTCGCATTTTCGCCTCTGCCTACAAACCCACTAACGAACGGGAACTCTTGAACTATGGGAAATCATGTGAAACTATTCAAACATGTGATAAAGCATCTCCCCATTCATATAAATCCAAGCATTTATTCCCCACTGTTTCTTCAACAAATTACATTTTGCCAAAAAAAAATCCAAATACGAAGATACAATATGAGTTATCAATTGAGTTAAAATAGTTTAAGATAATACATTCATAGATCTTGAATTTTTATATATATTATCAGGCCTACTCAAATCAGTTTTTTTTTTCGAACCGGGCTTTTGGGCTATAATATCACTTTTGTGGGCCATGTACGAGATAATTAAATATTTTACCGACCAAATTTGATACTTATTTCATTAACTGAAAACAATGAAATACTTTGTTTTTTCAATGCTTTGCGGGTCGCATAATATTTCTCTAATGGACTTGAGCGGCACTATAATCATTTATAAAAGGTGAAAATTATAATTCAAGTCATACAACATTCGAGACCTTTTCTCACTCCCCCTCAAAAAAAAAAAAATGCCGATTAAATTCATTGTAAATGTCATTTCAGCTATATAATTATATGATTCTCTCTCTCTCTTTTCTTCCTTTCGACATGATAAAACATGCAACTGAATTATTATGTTAATTCAGTTGCATGTTTAATGTTATGTTAATTCAACATGCAATTAATTATGCCAGTTAACCTATGAGTTTTGGCCAAAGTGAAATAATATGGTTTAGTTGATTGCAGGATTTTTTCGATGGCCTAGTGATCTTCGATATTTATTAATAGGTGATCAGTAAAATATTCAGAATTACTATGAAAAATGTATGATTTTTTTTCAATGCATATGTTCATTTGATCATTTTTGTCGCACCACGGTCATTTTCTGCACACGAGCGCAATTAGACCAGGACCTACAATTTATTGCCGATTCCGAACGGCAGCCTTTTTTCATAATCTCCGAGAGGGTGGTGCGCTAACCCCTCGATGATGCAATGTAAATGTGAAAAATCCGTTATTATACATAATAACTGGTTATTATGCATAATCACCAAGCATTTTGGTAAGTTTTATAAATTTCCCTGAATTTATCACTTTTACCGGTGATTATGCATAATATCCAAACTTCGCGTCGTTGATAAACATGATAAATCGTACTTTGTGATATACTATACATGTTAATTCACACATGTATTGTACTCATTGATATCGGGGTACACCCCATTATATCGGGGTACGATCGTAAAATTTGTTATTATTATATCGTGGTCCGACTATATTCATCACACATACTCCTCCTCCTCTTCCAGAACATCGCCCGCCGCTCTGTATCAACGAAGAGATACAAGCAGGCGATCATCATACATAGTAGACATTAGGAATTTTTTTCATATTTATCACATTCACCAATTATACTAAGGTATGATGCATAATTACAGATAAAGGCGACAAATTTCAAGTAGTTATTGAATTTACTAACGGCATTTGGTTTTATTATGCATAATCACCGGTAAAAGTGATAATGATTTCAGTATTTATCAAATTTACCAGCGACACATGGTTATTGTACATATTCACGGTAAAAGTGATAAATTTATGCGTAACAACCGATTTATATGACATTTTCCGTAGCATATATATATATACCATGGATTACACGCAATAACCTTTGGGATTTACGTATCATTTAACAATAGAACCACGTGACAGAAAATGATACGGAAGTTCCATTTCCTTCAACGTTGCTTCAAAGTTCCTTTTTCTGATTAAGAACATCTTGTGTAAATAAAAATAATAATAAAAACTTCCTGTTCAACATTGAATATTTATATTGTTATCGAATTATTGGCACTAATTTTGTTGAAAATAACAGCTCAAAAAATTGGCGGATGCCACGAGGCTTACGGACATAAGTTTATAACAACGTACACACTTTAAAACAAACAAATTCGGCGGAATATGAAACAAAAGAAATCAAAATACCATTCAAACATGTACAATGAGCACATAAATTACAAATAAAAATGTAAAAGTGCTGTAAAACCTTAATAATAAATGTTGAAATCTCAAAATAACAATAGACATAAAAATTCAAAATTTAATGGATAACGCTTTATGAAATCACATTTGCATTACATTACATTTGCATGTTCATTTATCAGTTTAACGAAAAAGGAAGATATTCTTGTATATTGCATTGTTTTTTTTTTTTGAATAATCGGACCTGGCTATATATAAAAAAACGTTTATTCTTTTTCTTCTATTGAATATACAACTTCATTTATTCACATATTTCTTTTCCAACCCATTTCTCCCCGAATAGCAGAAGGAATTCTCGAATGTCTCATGCTATTCTGGATGTTGATCTAATGATGGAGATATTACGTCAATGGATCCGTAACAATACTAATTGTATGTTTTCTTTCAACTTGTGTTGGGGTGTGTCTGAAATGAAAATTTCTGGAAAGGCTGGTCTCAAGCCATATGCCCTTTATCGATCGAGAAAGTTCTTCACCTACGTTGCACAACTTCACGCACGTTATTGAAAGAGACTGATGGTATCTTGGGAGCGAAAAGAGGAAAGAGGAAGTTCGTCAATTTTTTCCTGAAATATCTTCATGATACGACAACATAATGCTTACTGTAGACAATGATCTAAACGTCAGTAAAAATTTTGAAAAATCAAGGATTCGTAAAACACAGTAACAGTAATAAGACGCGGTTTTTGAAAAAAAAAAAAAAAATTCAAAAAGAATAGGAATTTGCTTACATGGTGAAAAACATCTGCTGTTTTCCAACGCATGCAATGACATATGTTTGAAAGAAATGTAAATGTTCTGGTAGTAGATATTTTTATTTAAAAAAAAAACATTTTCTGTAAAATTGCTACTGCGTATAAAATTGCTTAAGAATTGTCTTCATAATGTTTCCATTGCTTGCCGTAGACACGTTATCAGTGCCATCCAGTTCCTCCGTGGATATATAAGCAGGGCCTAATTCTCATCCTATGTTCGGGCCCTGGGTCAGGGCCGTAACTATGATTTTTGCCGCCCGGGACGAACATTATTTTGCTTCCCCACACCTTTAAATTTATATGATTTTGTAACGGTGTTCTTCGTTCCCACATGAAACTGCCATCCCCCTAAATTTAGCTGCCCGGTGTCCCTCCCTCTAGTTACGGCCTGCCTTAAGTTAACGAGAATTTTTTGGGGCTTCTTATACATAGTTCTATTGTAACACAGTATATAGGGGGGTGGAAAAATCGTAAAATTATATCTAGGTGCCTGAAAAATTTTTAGGTGCTTTTTACCCGAAAAAATAAAAGTAAAAAAATTAATGCTTCTTTTCAGGGCATAGTGGACCCTCCTTCATGTTCACAGGTATATGCTGTTATTAATTCCAAATATTTTGTGCTGCTCTCAGCATGCAATTTGGTAAAGTTTTAGGCGCCAATACCATGGAGACCTGGCGTCTGGGATTTAGAAGGCTGAGTTTGGGAGCGGTAGCCCAGGTCGATAAGATACTCGCCTAAAGTACCAAAGGATGTTTAGAGGTGTCGCGATAGTTCGATACCCGGTTCGTCCTTGTCAGAACACTTTCCTGATACAGGGGTACAACAGAAACGGTGATATGACCGCAGAAAAAAACTGCTACCGCAGAGAGACCCCCATCGAAGGGTTAGCGCACCACCCTCTCGATGAGTATAAAAACAAGCCTGCCCTTCGGAATCGGCAATAAATTGTAGGTCCCGGTCTAATTAGCTCTCGTGTGCAGAAAATGACAGTGGTGTGACAAAAATGATCATCAAATGATCGAACTGAGTTCTGAATCATCATATATTGCAGGTTCTGACCCTCGAATGGTTTCGAAAACCCTCTGTTTAAAAGACCCTCTCACGTTCATAAATATCATATTTTCAATTTCAGCTTTTTCAAACTGTCTTTACCTCCTCAAACGTAAACAAATTTGGCAATATCTTACGGGAGGGGGAATTATAGATAAGCTCAAACGATTTCACTTTGGCAGTATTCAAGGAACAGGTCCGGAACTAATGTATAACAGCAGGGCAACTATATATATATATGAGGCAACTCACACTAGCGTCACGTTTTAGAGGGACAAGAAACAGTACTACTACAACTACTTAACCGTGCACGTACCTCGTACACATTCCTTTGCGGAACTTCTAACGAATCAGTACATGCTTGAATGCGTGTTCTGAGTGTATGTACTAATTAGTAATAAGTACGTAAAATATTGTGTATATGTTTTACTGAATTAAACTTTTGGGACACAATATGATTATCAGATGCTCTTCCAGTATCGCTGGGGAATGATGACAAGTGCATGCCTGATCTAGGCTGCTTCAACGCCGGCCCTCCTTTTTTCCATCCTCTGCATCGCCCAGTGAGCGTCTTGCCTCAAGACAGAGTAGATGTGGCCACCGCATTCCTGTTGTACACGAGGGACAACCCAAACATCTTCCAGTTCCTGAGGGCAGGGGAACCTTCAACGATACTGAACTCGAAGTACCGGCTTCGACGAGAAACAAAAATCATCGTACCGGGATGGATGGACAGCTTGAAAGTGTCGAACTGGATGCAGGTGAGCGCTAAAAATACTAAGATTATGTTCTGGAAGTTAAGGGGGTTAAGGGGGTTCTTAACCATCTGCGACCCAAAACCAACGACATCATCGTCGACCAAACTCATCTCACGACCCATCGACCAATTTTATACATTTGAAAGCTGTAATTAAATATATTTCTGATTAACAAAATTTTCGTTTTTCAAAATTAGTGAAATCAGTCCAGGCCATCATAGCAAATGGACCAAGGAGGGCCTGAGTCTAAGACCTCAAATCGAGAAAGGGCTTTAAATTATTGAAAGCTTTTTCAAGAAGTCTGAAATTATTTCTTTCCTTCATTGTGAATTTTCACTAATTCTTAAATTTTTCTTTCCTGAATTCTGAATTTTCGCTAATTCTAAATTTATTTCTCTTTCTTAAATTTTGAATTTTCATTTATCCTCCACAAATAACGTGTCATTCCTGATGCTGACTTCCCCCTAAAAGTACTGTATATGAAATCAGGAGCTCAAGAGGGCACCAAAAATATCCGGGTCCTAGCCCAGGCTACCGAATTCGTTGAGATGCCTCTGAAACCAGTAGTGCAATAAATGGATTCAGAATCGCATTGTATGTGGGTTCGTACGACCCATCTCAGGAAGCCCTGCCACCCAAGTTTGTGTCACGATTCCACAGCTAAGAACCACTGATCTAGAGATATTAGTTTAAAATTTTTCAACTTCTCTCACAAATTCAAAAATACTGCATATTAGGAAGAACTGTATGAATATCGTATAAATGTACAATATTGTTTTACGCAGGACGTCAAAGACGCTTTCTTGAACTACGCCGATTGCAACGTGATTGTAGTAGATTGGAGCAAAACTAATGGCATACCATTCGCTGTGGCAGTCGCCAACACGCGGGTCGTGGGAGCCGAGATCGCTCTTCTAGTCAATTTTCTGCAGGTTTGCTCGCTTACGTTATATTTCCTCATCATATAAATGTAATACGGTACCGAGTCTTTCTATTTACTGCGATAAAATTACACGGGACAATAAAATATATTCGGTTTTAACAATTCTTAATTTTGTGCACATTACTCTACAAGGATTCGTTCGATTGTGATCCTGGTCTATTCCATGTCATTGGCCACAGCCTCGGAACAGAAATCGCTGGTTACGCTGGGGAGAGGATAAACGACCTCGGTCGGATAACAGGTTCATACCTTTCTACTATATACAGGGTGCATAGGTAACAGGGCGCATGGAATTTTGTAAACCGTTGATCCTAGAGACATACTTCCAATTAGAAAAAGTATCCAAATAACGTGTAGTATTCAGATATGTCATTCACGTTGCAAGGGGTTGTGTAGTTACTAAAATAAAAATGTTATCTTTTTTTATACGAACACCCTGAGCTCAAAAAACCCAATCAGAATCTTGCTGTCGTGTCACTCCTGATGCCAACAAAAAAAAACAAGAATTCCACGTTGCCAAGTGTAATATTCACTGAGATATTTGAATTCGAAAAATAGAGGAAAGTTGAGAAAAAACAGCATTAAATGCGTTTAAAGCGCTCTGTTACCTATGCACCTTGTATACACTACATAAAAAAGTTGTTGAATTTTTTTTTGTTTCAATTCGTCTATGTTTTATAATATTGTATAGAAATATTATATTCATATTCAGGGAAAAAGTAATTAAAAAAATAAATACAGTATTTATTTTGCGAAACTGAAGAACATGCATCAAAATGCTGAAGAAAAGCTTATACTGAGCTTATACTTATACATAACGCTGAGGTCGAACAACGGTATATGCATTACGTGCGTTATTTCTTTCTTGCAGCACTAGATCCCGCTGGCCCCCACTTCAGAAAAGTTGCACCAGCCGTACGGTTAGATCCTGGAGACGCAGTATTTGTAGATGCCATACACACCGAATCCAGTGATAGCGATCATGAAGGTTGGTACAACATCAGAAAAAAAAATTGTGTGTTCAGCAGAAATACTAGAAGACTAATCGTGGCTTTTATGTACTTATTATTATTCTCACTCATTACAGCTCCGAGCCGCTTTGAACAAACTGGACACATTGACTTCTATCCGAACGGTGGACAAGTCCAACCAGGATGTCCGAAATCGATTCTCGAAACATTCGCCAAGCAAGGCGTATTAGAAGGTATAGATTCTAATACTCGCGATAGTAAATGACCAATGATACACTGGGTATGGCTCTCGCTTCGGACCCTCTAACAAATTGATCATTTTAATGATTTATAAATATCTCTATTATGAAAAGAATAATTTTCATATCAGTTTTCTTCTCGTATTTGACAGGGACGCGTAACCTCATAGTTTGCGACCATTATCGGGTCATAGATTATTTCATCGCCACGATACCGAACCACTACGGATGTAGGCCAGTCGGGGTGGCCTGCGATTCCTGGCAGAGCTTCGTGGAAGGCAAGTGCTCAAACTGCGGTGTCGAGGGTGAGCTATGCGCAGCGATGGGGTACCAAGCAGAAACTCGAAAAGACCTGATAAAGAAATATTCTCCGAGAAAGTTCTATCTCTTCACTAGTCCGCATCCACCTTTCTGTGGTAAGTACTAAAAACGTATTGCACTTATTTTAAATCAAGTTGATTTTGTACAAAACATGTAGAGCCTAATACAAGTTTGTATTAAATGGAAATTCATACATTGTCTTTTTCTTATCTTGCGCAGTGCAGCAATACCACGTCTCAGTCCGCCTGAACTCGGTGTCGTCGGGTGCACCGTTGATTGGCAATTTATATGTTACGCTGGTCGGTAAATTTGGATCTGTGCCGTGTTATGTAAATGAGAGGTATGCATTCTTTTGAACGGTCATGCCGTATCTTGGTGGATTTAGCATAAATTGTGAGCTGATTTCACCGTCTTTAATTTCATGAAATTAAGGAATGGATTGCTCGTCTCGGGAAAATTCTACAGAGCGATCGCGACCTCCGAAGAAGATATAGATGTGGAGAGCATTGTGTTTCGATGGACTTGCGCGACGCTTCGACTGGGCGAGAACATAATCGTCGACATCAGTTATCCGAATGCTTGCAAACTGACCCTTCACAGTATCAAGGTGACGACGTTCAAAGCTAATCCAAGGCAAGTGCGGAAATATATTTCATTAAACAGTTAGTTTTCTCTAAATTTTCCGTTATCAAACTATTGAAAATACTGTACACATATATAATAATCTATTCAATCTGTTTCGTTAAGCTGGCCACTTGCGACTCAACCATTTTTGATCACGTGATATAACAGGGATCTACTGTCAGGGGCGTCGGAAGTTTTTGAAACTTGTGGGTGCTACCGTCTTGATCTTTACATAGAGAATTCTGGTATTTGGATCAATTTAAGATATGCAGACCCATGCCATAAATTACCGAGGGTGCACAAGCACCCACAGCATTTTCGGCTTCGACACCGCTGCCTGAAACAATGAATTATATTCTTAAACAAATTATATTCTTGTTCCCTAGAATATAATTTCTGGATCACGAATCTCATCTACTTTGATTACCATTCCCACGGTCGTGGTCGACTTTGTTACGTATTGGTTTAACTTATCCGCGGATAAGTCGCTGGCATTGTAAGCAATTGTGAGCTTTGGCGTGAGTTAGGTCCGACCGTCCATGTACGGTCTCGTTCAGAGCACGAGCTCCAAGGAAAGATTGAAATATTCGTTGCCTCTAGTCTAGTGCGTTCACCCGGAAAGTCCAAGGACATGGGTTCGATTCCCCGCAGGGGCAGTTGAATTTTCTCTGTTTCCAAAATATATCTTCGTATCAGCCAGCTGTTAAAAACCTTTGTATGGATAGCGGAGAGTGACATCATCCTCGAATATACACATACATGGTAAAATATTATATACAATACTCATAAAGAATAGTTATGGTTGTCTTATTCTAAGTATGTTCTGATCTTGGATATAACCACACACCCTTATAGGAAACCAAAAACCGATTTCTGAATCAATTCAGGGGTGTTCAGACCCATGCCATAAATTGCCGAGGCCGCTCAAGCACCCACAGCAGCCCCGGCTCTGACGCCACTGTCCACCAGTGTTATCCGAAAATAAGGTTTTGAAGAGTAATTTCACTACTCTCCAAAATTTTAAGGAGTAATTTTGTAAAACGAGGGCTATTACTTTTATTATGAAAAAAAGAGAAAAAAAATTCCACAAAAATAAAATTACTTGCAATTCCAAGAACTATTTTCCACTCCTCTACGAAATTTGAGGGGGCAAATTGAATTTTTATGCGTGAATCGCGTCTAGATGCGTATTGGCGAACGCTGTTGTCTACTGTTGTGGTTTTTCATAAGAATTCTCTATGGATGTTTCATCATCCTTCGTTTCGCTTCCGTTACATCGGTTCCCCGATGATATCAGTGCCACAAGAAAATATTTCAAAAGCTATTTCTCAAATATCCTCATGAATAATTAAAATGTTATCAAACAAACGAAGAAAAGTTATTTTCTTATACGTCGACTCGACTCTATTTTCTTTATATATATGTATCTGGAATTTTCAATCAATAATGTTATTCTTTTTTTATTATTATTATTATTTTACAGTCCAGAGAAAGATTCTTTAATATTCTGTGGGCCACAATCATATGTGAAACCTGATGTGGATTTGGAACTCGGCGAAGAATCAAAATGTCCTTTCTAATATGTATTGAAAGATAGAGACAATCACGGACCGTATCAAAATCCGTCAGCAAAGAACAACAGACTGAGAACAGCCATCCTCTCAAATTAAACAGGAAAAACAATTATGCTGCAATTTTTACTGAAAATCATTTTGAAGAAAGTGTTTTTTCCTTATTGCACATTATTATGTTATGTTATTTTAATAGAAGCATAGTGTGTGTGTGTGTGTGTGTTTAGCATAGTTATGTGGCCCGCTCTGTTTTTTTCACACTATAAATTCACTATAAAAGAACCCGTTAAATGTTTGACCTGAGGGCCCGCACAAGATCCCAGTCTAGGGTCTAGGGGCCCTGTTCTAGGATATTGGGAACATGAGGGGACCCCCCCCCCCCCCAGATTGTCAATGGTGGAGCCGTTGACGGGCACGGAACAATTTTAATCTTTTCTTTTTGTTTTTCCACACTATAAGTTTACTATAGCTGGGCTCAGGGTCGGCGCCAGGCATGAGGCGACGAGGTGGCAACTAGGTTGACATAATTACAGGGGGTAGCATTTTTACGATACGTTTATTATGACGGTGCTTTCACTCTTGCGCAAATTTTTATACAATACTTTTCAACGTTGAAATGCTATTCAACACTCTTTACGATTCATTGCTAAATTCATTCCAACACACCTCTTTTCTTGCACTTAGAAAAATACCAACTATCTCTAGAGAAGGTGGTTTCTGAAAAAAATTAGGTTCCTTCTCTCTTTTGTTAAGGATCTTTCCACTCTTTATCAACACTTTTCCAATTGACTTTCTTGTCTTTAATTGAATACCCCAGCACAGGTTTGGGTACCATGTTCATCTTCCCACAAATGCCTCTTTCAGCCATGCTAGAAGTATCTCTAATGTGGCGCTGTTTGGTTCCGGATTGTTCTGACGGCAATGTTCTCCGGAATGTTCATTTCTGTATACCTATATCTGTTCTTTATTTCTCTCAGGGGTCTCCAACTTAAATTTTCTCGCGGAACCCTTGGTGCAATAATCTCATGAGGCTGTTCAACAGAACTTTTGAATAAAATTTTTAATATTTATCCAAAAAGTGTATCCCTACTGCTGTCTCAACGACATCATAGCCCTAGGGCAAAATGAAAGAGGGTCTAGCAGCACCTCTTCATTTACATATTTATTGCATAAATCATTGTGCCAGATCTTATCGTGGAAGCTAAGCTCTTATTCAACTGTGTCCTTGCAGAGCCTCCACAAACGGTCCGGGGGTCCGAGATCATACTAATCAGATGCTATTTCTTTTTCAAATTAGAAGACCGTGTGAAGAGTCTGACCTGGGGACCCACCAAAGATCTCGGCATAGGGGGCCCTACTGCGGGATGTGGAACGCCGTTCCGTGCCCGGTTGAACTCATGGCGGGAACTCACGAGGTTTCAGTCCTGTAAGCCAATTGGGAGGCACATGCACGAATCAAGAGATTTTATTATACCATCATCAGACGAAAAACACCCATACAAGAACTCGTACATATGGCTTCAACTGAAATAATTATGATGCAATGATTAGCATCATAATCATGGGGTGTTCATCTGCGTTGTCGGTGAATACAGTAAAACCTCTCTTTTGCGGACACCGGCGAGACAAAAAAATTCGTCTGTAAAATAGGGTTGACCGTCTGTTTTATCGTCTGTAAAATCAGGTGTTCGAAATGCATACTTCATCATACGCGGGAAAATTACCATTTGGCAGTAGAAAGAGGAGTGACCGCATCTGAGGGGGGAAGTCCGTCAATAGTGGGTTTTACTGTATTTCCTGAGTACGAAATCAAGCATCTATTCTCAATGTGGCCCCTAAAAGGAGGAGACCCGGGACAAACCTCATTGGTGTTTTTCTCTTCTACATACACTATGAAGGGGTGCCCACCAACGTCTTAGAGGTGCGCAAACTTTATAATAAACACGATAAGAGCGGATTTTATAATTGCTTTGTTTTTATTTACGACGTCTTTTTACCACATACAAATAGTAACAGTTAAAATTCCGAGACAAATCTAACTAATTAATAATTATTACTGTTTAAAAAATATTTAATGATATCATATCATATTGCTTTTTTTATACGGTACATAACCAAAATCTAGTTGTTAATTTTCAATCGAAGAATTGTAACAGTTTCATTTGATAGGTGGCAGAAGAGGTTCCACTTCATCGATGTTTTTCCACATGTAACACAGCGCGATTCTAAATCCATGGGACAAACTTTAAGAGATGATAGTTTAAGAGGCGAAACTTGAGACACAAGAGAGGCCACAATGTAACATTATTCGCTCTCCTTGGTGCTGAACAAAGTGGCATTAAGCAGTGAACCATCTTAACGCATGGGTCCACCCGGGAACGGGGACTCAAGAGAAGCGGGGGCCCCCAAAAAATGAGATCCAGTCGAAATTTTCTAGAATTCATCATGTAGGAGCTCAGAAAAACCACTTGGTCTGGGGGTTCGTGATCCTCCGTTCCCCGATCTTATAAGCTGGGGCATCCGGGGCAGTTATTTTTCTTAATTTTTTCCTTTTTAAGGGCCCCCAAGAAAATATCTGCCCCGGTGCCCCGAGAAGGTACGCTACGGCCATGAACCCCCATAAGGGCATTGCTGACAGGGCTCCAGCACTGGGGACCTGTTTTTTCATGCAATAAGTTCACTATAGAAGGGCCCGTGAAAAGTCTAGCTTGGGGTTCCTGCTGCAGGATGTGGGGGTCATTGCTCAGTGCTGCTTTGCTACTGCATTGTTCAAGACGCTCTTAAGAAGGAAGGTCCTGGCATTAAGAGCTAAGCAAAGCTGTATTAAGTTTCAAGTGGCTTTGGAGCTGAACACTGAGTTCAGGGATGGTAACCTCGTCAAGCGAATTTGCGAAGTGCCAGGGGATTTGCGCCCAGTCCTGCCCTCAAGGCGATAACAGCGGCTTACAAAACGCCTGGCGGGCTGAAGAAGCTAATTTTTCCCTCGAAAATTTCCCTTTTCACTAAATTTTCCCATACATTCTGAAAATTCTGCTGCCATCTATCAGTGGAAATATGTAGTCAAGTATTTTTCCCTACAAAAGCATTGTTTTATTACGCGTCAGCATCGAGGAGGGGGAAGAGGTTTCGGATTTGCTGACTTTTGATGACAAGGGGGAGGGGGTTTGAGGTTGCTTACGTCATCAACCACCCCTTTTTGAAGATATGAAATATTCTAAGCTGCTGACAATAAAAATAAAAATTCAATAAAAATTCTTTAGTTTGATGAACTCCCAAAATTTCCCATGTGGACCAATTTTTCCCACGAATATGGGAAATTTCCTAGGACTTTTACCATCACTGACTGAGCTTAGTGGAGCTGAATAACGAATTGCATGATTTTTGCTGCCATCTAATGTAAAAGAAAGTAAATAATAATAAGAAAAACTGCTATAAAGAATGATACATGCTGCCATCTATTTAAAACTAGAAAAAAATATTTTTCTCAAATATACTCTATGTTTGCACACCTTCCTGCCTGGCCCCAGTGGTGTATTTACAGGGGGGGGCTGAGCGGGCCATAGCCCAGGGCGGCAAATTCGGAGGGGCGGCGAATTTTGGATCATAGAAAGAGGGGAGAGAAAAACTTTTTTTTCAAATTCACGTTTCATAAACGTGTAGAAATGCCATGTGTCATTTCTATAGTAAATAATATATAATTATTATATAAACAATATATATAAACTGAAGAGCAAAAAAAACTGGTACAGGCATGCGTATGCAAATAAAGAGATATGGAACCAATCAGAGTACGGCGCTGCGGTCGGCATCGCCTATATAACACAACAAGTGTCTGGCATAGTTGTTAGATCGATTACTGCAGCTACAATGGCAGGTTATCGAGATTTCAGTGAGTTTGAACGTGGTGTTATAGTCGGCGCACGAGAGATGGGACATAGCATCTCCGAGGTAGCAATGAAATTTGGATTTTCACGTACGACCATTTCACGAGTGCACCGTGAATATCGGGAATCCGGTAAAAAATTAAATCTACGTCATCGCTGCGGCCGGAAAAAGACCATGCAAGAACGGGACCAACGACGACTGACGAGAATCATTAAACGTGACAGACGTGCAACCCTTCCTCAAATTGCTGCAGATTTCAATGCTGGGCCATCAACAAGTGTCAGCGTGCGAACCATTCAACGAAACATCATCGATATGGGTTTTCGGAGCCGAAGGCCCACTCGTGCACCCTTGGTGACTGCACGACACAAAGCTTTACGCCTCGCCTGGGCCCGACAACACCGACATTGGACTGTTGAGGACTGGAAACACGTTGCCTGGTCTGACGAGTCTCGGTTCCAATTGCTTCGAGCTGATGGACGTGTACGGGTATGGAGACAACCTCATGAATCCATGGACCCTACATGTCAACAGGGGACTGTTAAAGCTGGTGGAGGCTCTGTGATGGTATGGGGCGTGTGCAGTTGGCGTGATATGGGACCCCTGATACGTCTAGATACGACTCTGACAGGTGACAGGTACATAAGCATCCTGTCTGATCACCTGCACCCATTCATGTCCATTGTGCATTCCGACGGACTTGGACAATTTCAGCAGGACAATACGACACCCCACACGTCCAGAATTGCTACAAAGTGGCTCCAGGAGCACTCTTCTGACTTTAGACACTTCCGCTGGCCCCCTAAATCCCCAGACATGAACATTATTGAACATATCTGGGATGCCTTGCAACGTGCTGTTCAGAAGAGAACTCCACCCCCTCTTACTCCTACGGATTTATGGACAGCCCTGCAGAATTCATGGTGTCAGTTACCTCCAGCACTACTTCAGACATTAGTCGAGTCCATGCCACGTCGTGTTGCGGCACTTCTGCGGGGTTTTTTTAGTTTATTAAGAAAAGTTTATACTTGTAACCCCCTTTTCAATTTTACAACGAATAAAATCGATTGCCCCACATCCAGTAGCGGACACCAATACGCAGATTTTTAATGGGGGACCCAGACTGGATTTATCTCGGGCTTCCGCTGTTGCAAATTCTACTCTGTTAAAGAACGGAAAAGAATGAGATTCATTCATGGGCCCCAAAATGAAACCTGTAAACATGGAGCCCCAGACTTGGAAGCTTGTTGGACATCCCCCCTCTGCGAGAGCCATGAAAATTTTTTATTTGTATTCATTATACCAACGAATAAAATCCAGGGCCCCAACCAATTACCCGGGACACCATTTCGCATAATTTTAGTGGGGCGTCAGACTGGCTTTATCTCGGGCTTCCGCTGTTGCAAATTCTACAATGTTAAACAAAAAAATCAATGAGACTCATCCAGAGCCCCCCGAAATGGAACCTGCCAACTTTTCGGGGGGTTTCATCACCCCTCCAGGTAGGGGCCCCGACCTGGAGGCGTGGGGGGATGGATGGGAGGGGGGTAAAAAAGTTAGACTGGAATGGGAGGGACGGCAAAATTTGTATAGCCCACAGGCGGCAAAAACATAAATACGGTTCTGCCTGGCCCACGAGAAATGTGCAAAACTGATGGCTCCAACAAGGGTTGGACTAAGAGGAGCAAGGACCCTTAGACTGGGATCTTTTGTGCCCCCCCCCCCAGACCAGACTTTCACAGGTCCCTTCATAATGAATTTATAGCGTGAAAAAAAAGTGATGGTAATTATCATCACTTTTTTTTCAGCCCTGGGCCCCATTGCTCTAGCCCTGTCAGCCCATTACCTCCTAGAGACGTATCTCCAGGAGGTAATGGTCAGCCCCCATCCTTGTGGGGGACATGGACAGGACTCCAACCCGAATGCCGGGACAATTTTTATCATTTTGGTTTTTTTCTATACCGTAAATTCACTATGGGACCCGTGAAAATCCGGCTGTGGGCCCACCAAAGGTTCCAGAAGCTGCTGCGAGATATGGGGGCCATGCAAAAACTATCTAATATAAAATCACAAACTCGAAAAGTGCTCGTTTTTATGCAACGGAAACAGGTTACGAGTTTGGGTCAAGAATTCATTCAACTTCTGAACGTATCGGGTACCGTTTCACCTATTGGGATCACGTTACAATTATGTACAGTCAAACCCCGATATAACGCCACCATTTGCCTCGCAGATTTCTGGCGCTTCATGACGAGTTTGGCGTTTATCGAATAACAAATTAACATGTGTAATGCCTAGATATAGAAGATTTGTTCACCGAAAAACTTTGGCGCTATATCGGGGGTGCTACAACGGGGTTCGAGTGTATATATCATCAGTGCTCACAACAGACAGGGTCCAGGCAGATACCTTCATAGAGAAGTTGACACGTTTTATTTCGAGGAGCCTTTGATGAAACTCATTTTTGCTTTAACATTGAAAAATTTGCAATAGCAGAAGTCCGAGATAAATCCAGTCTGGGAGAGCTCACTGAAAATATTAGAATTGGGTCCCGGGTCCTTGGTTGAGGGCCCCGGTTTTTATTTGTCGGTAAAATGAATACAAGTGAAAATTTTTTGTGGTGGAGAAACTCACCAAGAAGACCAACGCGCCAATAAATTTTGAGAAGATCGTTGACTCACTGTTCCCATTGTAAAACATTTTATTACCTTTTCCCGCTCCATGCGCCTCGAATGCTCTATCTATCGTCCCGTTAAGAACCGTCGGACTATCCGCCATGGACCCCATCATCTTCAAGGAAGGGCCCCTAGGCTGGAATCTTTAACTGGCCCCCTCCAAGCCGGGCCGTCTTAAGAGAATCGTTGGCCCTCGAGCGAGTCAAATTGGTTTTTCTGATTCCCTACCTGGAAAATTCTCGAAAAATTAAAATACTTTCAGTTTTTTTGAGGCTCCTCTTCTCTTGAGGCTTCCAGGCCGTGCCCGGGTGGGTCCTTGCGTTAAGATGGCATTGCTCCCCCCACAAGCAGGGCCGTCTTAAGAGCATCATGGGCCCCCGGGCCAAGTGATTTTTCTGAGGCCCTACCAGACAAATTCTTCAAAATTTCCGCCTTTTCCTTTTTTGTGAGGCCCTCTCTTCTCTTGAGGCTCCCGGGCCGTGCCTGGGTGGGCCCATGCCTTACTGCCGTCTTAAGGCCAGACGTTGCACGATCGCATGGAAAAAAAATGATGTTAATTATTCCGGGCTCTTGTGCTGGAGTTCTATCAGCCCCAATTATATGGGGGGGGGGGCACGATGATGATGATGTCAATTCATATATACATATCAGTCGACTTCACCTTTGACGCTGGGGGGGGGGGGCAATGATCCCCTCCCCCACGCCCCCCGTATCTACACCCATGACATGATTGTACCGCTATCCTATGTTCCCGTGATTATTTCCTTAAACTATGGTCAATGATGCTTCATACAGTTTCGGAATCATTTGAAGAGTTTACAAAACTAGAACAATAAATTTCAGTTCACAAGTTATCGAAAGATGTATCTGTATTCTAACATTTTAAAATAAAAACCGGAATTATTTTCCGAATGAAATTCTAATTATTCATTCCTACTTTGTTGTTATTTTCTTGCGGCGGAGAGACCAGAACGTGAAGCGTCGCGAGCGATTTCAGAACCCAAACGGTTTATCAGGAGGAATTGTTTTTTTTTCCCCCCCGTGTGTGTGTTGTCTGTTGTGGTGATAGAGCAGTTTTGTGGGGAGCGGAAAAGACTCGACGCGAAATTCGACGTGAGAAAGTTTGAAAAATAATTTTAAAAAAATGGCCGCAACTAAATTGGATCAAGTGCTGATTCTCGACCCTCCAGACGAACTGCATTTCAAAGGTAAACAAAGTTAAAGTCACTTTTTTTTTTTTTAATCATTCCTAGTATTTGGCATCAGTATGTGGTTACAATTGATGTTGATTATTTAATCTTCGGGATTGTTATCGCATTTCTAGGACTTGATTAGAATAATGCTGCGGGGTTTTTCTACGGATAAATTGTTTTCGATTCGCTTTCAATAACTAAGTAGTAGGTTTTCTGTGCAGCGTGAAATGTGAATCTCCTAGCATGACGCGCCGCCCACTCCAATTGCGTATTTACAGGGCGTTGGGGCTCAAGGCGACAAGTTTAGAGGGCTCCCTGCAAAATTTGCATAAACCTCAATAAATCCGCCTCTGCTCAGACAACTAAGGAGTGAGTGACTAAGCGTCCTAGAGAGCTTGCAGGCACAACATGAATGAGCAAAACAGTGGCTTAAAGTGTGAGCGGGCATGTGAATGACCTACAGAGCGAGGGACTAGATCAGTGAGTGACCTAGAGTGTGTGCAAGCTTGCGAATGACCGAAAGTGACCCAGAGTCTGTGTGAAAATATGTGAATGACCAAAAGAGTAACCTAGAGAATGTGTAAGTGTGCCAGTGGTTAAAAGAGTGATCGAAGACCCGTGACAGCTTGTAAATGACCAAAACAGTGGCATAGAGCATGTGCAAGCATGTGAATGGCCAAAAGAATGAGCTAGAGCAGCGGTTCTCAACCGGTGTGCTGTGTGCACTTCCCAGGAGCTCTGTGGCCGCTCCAGGACAATAAAATAAATCAGTTAATCTGATAAATAAGTAAAATGATCTGCTGAGTCTCAGCAATTATATACCAAAAGGGTTTCCTCTACAAAAATATTTGGAGAACCGCTGACCTAGAGCATGCGTAAATGACCAAAAGAATGATGAACCATGTCAGTAAGCAATCAGAAGGGTGGCCTAGAGTGTGTGCAAGCCTTGAAGAAAGTGTGAACACATGGGAGTGATTAAAAGAGTGATTCATATACACAAATGTACTTGCAGAAGGGGGAACGCTGGCTGTAGCACAGGGTGGTGAATTCGAGGAAAGAGCAGTCAAGAAAATTAGACGAATAGGAGAAGGGTGGAAAAACTATAAATTTGCCTCTGGTCCTCTCAGCAATAGGAAGAGCTGTTTTTCTACAGATCGCAACACGTCTCACGGCAGCGCTTTACGTGAATTGGTGTAATTGGCAGACTGCCTCTGGACGATTCAAATTTGTTGTGTGCCGCTAATTCCGTGGATTTTCTCTTCACTTTTGTTTTCCGTCTCCCGCTTTTGTTTGGCAAAAATATGTGAATGTCAGATGACAGAAGTCAGAATTAAGTGTGTTAATAGTATATCAGACTTCGAAACTGAAGACCAAAGTTCGAATCCAATTCGCAAAAGTTATTTTGTGCCCAAGTGGCATAGTGGTAAGATGCTCGTCTACCATCATGAAGGTTGTTGTCAGGGTCCCGAGTTCGAACCAAAGGGAGGATATAGATAAGATACTTTCCCTAATGAACTCAAGGCGACCACCAATAAGCAGCGCCTTCATTTCCAACCCATCTCACTAATGGCAATAAATTGCAATGTAGCGATATAGCCAGAGTTTGTGTTTGGTGAAGTAGATGACAGAATAGATGCATCATGCTAGGGAAACACAAATGCGTAGCGGGATAAAGTTATACCTTTCTGCTTGGGTGGAATGGTTCTATTCAGTTCATGCAGCGCAGAAAAACCTGCTTCTAGGAAAACCCAGCTTGCGGGAATAGCCAGAGAGAAATGTTTCTCTCACTGTGGCTGAATGAAAAAATTCTTTTTTTTTCGTTGACTTTTCTGAAAGATAGTACTCAAACTCATACGTTGCTAATAGTGAGCTAATAGTTGCTCAGCTAGCAAAGATAGTTTGTTCTGCAATTACGTTCGTTAGCCGAAACTTCATAAGTTGATGTACCACTGTGCAATAAAACCTAAGCCGGACTTTCCTAGCAGCACATTTTTAATGACGCGTACGGGTTACATGGACTTTGGATACCCTTCAGAAAGTCACCAAATGTGGCACCTTGGAAAGGTTTGTTTATTTTCTCTATATGCTTGCCTACTATTACTACTGCTCAACCGGACAAGCACCTTGTACACACTCCTCTACAGAATTTCTAATTAATCAGTCATGTTGGAACATGTTGTGTGAGTGTATGTATATGTATGTTGTCTGACTTCTGCTGGTTTCTTGTACTTGCTCGTGCTGCTGTGTTTTGAAGTAAAGATGGTAAATGCTTGAATTTTTATGTTATGTCAGTATGGTGTCATAGCACTGCCTGCTCTCTGCGGAGAGACTTTTTTTTAATGGGATAAACTGGCTGGTATTGGTGCCTCCAATTTGGAAATTTGAGATGCGAATATGAGCTTCAGAATTTTGAAATTCTGTGGTTGTCTGCTCCAACTAGATTATACTGTTGTCTTTGGTTTAAACCTGCTTCGTGAAACAATAATAATGGGGGGGGGGGGGGCAGTATAAAAAAAAAATTATATTTTCTTTCTCCAATTTTATATCCAAATGCAGGCTCGTCAAGTTCCTGATAATACTCTTTAAAACTGAATTTATACAACCTGAGCTGAGAAATTTTTAGGTGAAAATAAAGGATTTTAATTTGTGTATTAACATATGCTGCACTTGAGTTTTCATAAGGATTGAAATTTTAGGCAGGTATATATATTAGAAAATTAAAAATATAAAAGTAAGTAATCTACACATAAAAGTAAGTGTTTTGCTATTTAATGTATCAATCAGGTTTGAAAAAACTATTTGAAAATATTGACAATAATTTTTTGACAATTTTAATACTAAGTTGGTTTCCCGAAGTCAAAAACCTAATCCTCTAATGTTCTATCGCACATATTTTGAATAAACAGCTGTATATTTCACTTAACAAATTGAACGCAGGTAATTATTAGTTTAGATCAATGTTTCCCAAAGTGGGAAATACTGTCCTCTGGTGGGCGATGGAATGGTCCAGTGGGGGGTAATAGAAGCTACCGACTTGACACAGGATCCCATGGGTTCACTTGAGTTGGGGGGGGGGGAAGCGATGAGAGGAAAAATATTGCTGATGAAGGTGGTGATGGAAGAAAATGTTGGGAAACTATGGGTTCTCAACCTTTTCTGACTCACAGAGCCCTTTTCAACGTATAATTTCTATTGCTGAGCCCCGTTTGCCTCGAGGAGTCCGTTTTAGTATATAACTTATATGGTGGAACCCTTCACACCTTTTTTTTTATTAATCAAATTTACTGATTTATTTTACTTTCTTCAAGCCACACTGTAGCAAAGGCAGAGCAATGTCTGGTTTCCTTTAATATCATCTACAATCTCTGTGTCAAACCCCTAGAAATTTCTGCCTGCAATCTGCCCACAATTCCTTCAAAAATCAATTCATTTTTCATTTCAAAACGAGGCTACAATGGGGGAGGGGGAACTGAGCATGTTTATATTCAAATAAAAACCATCCTCATTCAAACCACAATATCACCCATGTAAACAGGGCTGCAGCTGTTCAAAATGGATTTGGCGTTCTTTGGTTACAAAAATATTAACATGGTAAAATTATCACAGTGAAATAATAAATTCCTAGATAATATCTAACGTAAGAGGGTTCTCTGCCCTCTTTTCGGCATTTTGCCTGTTGTGGCGTTGTATTTGTATTATTTGTAAAAGCTGCTGCAGAGTCCCAGGGCTCCGCAGAGCACCGGTTGAGAACTACTGGTCTAGATAAATAAACCAGAAAATTACAGTGTCATTGTAGAGACCCAGCAGACTTCTCGTTATATAAGCAGAAGTTTTTTTTGCTATATGAGCTCTTTGACAATCACCTGCAAATCACTCCTTATAGCGGGATTGCCATTATTAGCCATACTCATAGACTTTTAGTGTATATTTTATATGTTCTGGATTCTTTTTATATCGAAAAATTTTAAATTTCAAATTGTGACTAGTATTTCTTTAAAATTGGAATCATACCTCTAAGACGGGCAGTGGATGAGATAAAGGCACTTACAGGACACCCCGTATATAGCTTAATGTCGTCCATTGAATTGGAATCCTTGTAATTATGATGAAAATTTATGATTTCTGTGATGAAATACAAAAAATAATGCATCAGTGTTTTGGGGATGTTAATAAATTTGTGTTCAATTATGTGTATTTCATATGTATAAATGTTATTTAATCATTCATTGGGCTATTTAAAATACGTATCATTTCACTCTTATCCTGTGCAGGTCCTTATGATGATGTGATCACATCGTACTTGAAATTGACCAATCCGACAGATTGGACCATAATCTTCAAGCTCAAAACAACAGCTCCCAAGACATATTGTGTGAGACCGAATTCTGGTATGATACAACCGAATAAGACCATATCGGTGGCAGGTATGTTGTTCATAAGAATTATTGTACATTAGTATGTCTGTTTGAAATATTGTTTTTCACTTCATGCCAAAGATTGGAATAGTTTAATTAGCCTATATTAATTTGAGTGTACAGTAGAGCCTCATTATAAATTTAATGCGATGACCATTTCAATGAAAGTCTGGTCTATGAAAACTAATTCTTATACATACATGTCAGTGTGCTTCTGATTTACCCAATTTAACTGAAAGTCTTCAGATTTTTTAAAATCTTCTGGTCTGAGGACAGATTCTTCCGATTTTTTCTATCTTTGTGGAAAAAAAAATCCTAAAACCCCACAAATTTTGCTTTGGTTGAATGGAAAATCTCAAATGAAAATACTTTTTTCAGACCTTGCCATTCCGGACTGATGTGTTTTCTAAGTAAAATATATAAAATTAGGATTTCAAGTGCAGGAAATTGGCAATTTTAGCCGAATATGATGTTGTAAGTAAGCGAAATTGCCAATGATTGGGTAGGAAATAGACAGTGTGAAATAGACAGTTACATAATCACAGTGGATCAAAATGAAATGTTAGGAGAAAAACTTTTAACCCTTTGAATGGTAGACATTTTTGCAAAACCTATAGAGAACAATGTAAACAGGTATCTTAACTATGGGGAGCACTGTACCAGAAAGTGTTAACTGACAAACATATGGCATATAGTACTCATATTTATAATGATTTTTGTTTATAAAGTGAAAAATAATTTTAATCCTGGATTTCAGCGATGGATCAGAAATTCAAGTATGTTTTGTTGAAAATATATAGGCCTAATATACAGAAAAAATATGACATTTTTGGGAAAAAAATGAGCAATGTAATGTGAGAATATTCTTGGAGCATGAAAATATTCTCCTGGCTGTAAAAATTGAAGAGTAATCGAGAATATTCATTTTAGATAATTATAGAAGTTTTATTAATTTTGTTTATATTATGAGATATAATTCAGTTTTTATTGCTGGAAACATTTTAAACAAAATTTTTGGCATAATCTTCTCATAATGACGATTTTTAGTTTGAGAATATTCTCAGAATTTTAGAGAATATTTTTGGTCATAGTGTAGCATGGGTCGAATGAACATTCAAAGGTAATGTCCCATGTTCTTTTATTCCAAAGAACATTGCACATTCGTGCTTCTGGCGTGAAGAGGGACGATATATTGATTAAAAAGCAGCCTTCGACATAAGTTGCATGAAAAGGTGTGTGTATATATATATTGTATTAATCATAATTTTTCTGGCTATGAAGTGGTATGAATACTGCAGTGAATCCATGTTTATGCAAGACTACACAATGATCAATATTTAATCGCTTGCATGGAAATAAAGATAAAAACAAGCACACACACATTATTTATGATTACAATTTTTTCAACTGCCCATTATAAGGGACATCCATTATGATAGGGTCTGTTATAATGAGTTTATAATCAGGCCCGTCATTTAGGGGTGTTGCTCCCCCCCCCCCCCAGCTTTCGAAAATACACTAATAATGTTGTATATATATACGAATATATATATATACATACATTGAGTACATGTGCTTTGCGTTCCCCCCCCCCCCCCCCAGAAAAAGTTGAAACAACGGCCCTGTTTATAATGTACTTTTAATTTAATTGATGTTGTATGGATGCCTCTGTCTCAAAAATAAATTATGGATTGGGTATTGTTTATTGATCATCAGAAAATTTTGCGAATTTGCGTAAGATAATATATCTAATCTGTGCCAAGGGTTAGTTTAATCAGTTTGGGGGATAACTATTTCACTGTACTTTAAGATGTTCAACTTTGACATTTGTATCCCACATTCTCTGCTAAATTGTAATGCCAAATTGTGACAAAATATTTCATTTGCGAGTAAATGAAAGATTGTTGACATACACTCTTATCTCTTTATTTGTTCAATTTCTGAGTATCTGTTATTATAGATGGGATGAATACGTGGCTGTTATTCTGTATTCGTCCTATTTGGCCTAACAATGCTTACTTATTCGGCTGAATATTTGTGTGAATTTAAGCACAAGAAACTAATTTTAAAAAATTATATTAATTGGAATTTTTCCCGTAAGTTGAAGATTTACCAATTATATTTTACAGGTATCCTTTGCTTTACACGGTTTCACTATAACACGATTTTGAAAAGTTGATTTGAAATTTGGTATGCAGCTTGATTTTAGTCCAGAAAATGGGCTTGCAAGTTAGAGGTATAACATAATTCAAATAGCAAAATCATTGGGATTTGTTGATGAGACATGGAAGAAATACTCAAATCTATCTTACCAGATCTCGCTAATGAGCATCTTTTGGTAATGCATCGACAATTCCATCCGAATTTTAATTTAAGACAATGATCCTAATGAATCTATAATTGTTATATTTGTGAGGGATACTCAGAATTCTCTAACTTTGCTCCTAAAAGCCCCTACACACGCTCAGTTATACCTGCACAGTTACGCCTGTACTGTGGAAGAGGCACAAAGAACATCTAAAGAGTAAAACTAAAAAAATATGTTCTAAATTTGATGATGCATTACTAGTTGAGAGTAAATAAATACATTTTCTTTTGATTAGATTAAAATCGTAACAAGTGTTGAAAAAAAAATTGATTCTATAAATATAATATTGAAATACTTACATGGCGCAACATAAGTTTATTATAGTTAAATTTGATTGTCAGTATCATGACAATAAAAGTCTTTCAATTGCCAGTTTTTTAATACTTATTTGAATAATAAATTGTGTAATTTAAATTCAATATCAATAATTTAAAATTATCAGTAATTTTATTTCCAATTAGAAACACAAATTTTATTCGAAATTTTGATGAATTTTAAGAAAATTAATATTTGGCTACTGAATATTCAATATTTGGGAAAAAACAGCATTAGCCGAATATTCTGTATTCGGTTACATATCCAAATTACTATTCATCCCATCCCCAATGGCTTTTCACCAATGTTGCCACAAATTCAGTCGATTTGTCTAACCATTATTCCAATTTGGCTAAAATTTTTCCATCTGATTAGTCAGATTATTATAACTATTAAAATCTAGGGCACTGATTCTTTATATGAGAGAGAGTTTAAATCAGTTATTTCCAAATAGTGTACTGTGATATTTGCCAAATATTTTTCGGAATAAAATTTCGGCAAAGTAATTGATCCTTTCAATACCAGAGTATTTTTTTTTTTTTTTTAGAATTTTTAAGATGTTTTTGCATAATTGATGTTCAAAAAGTACATTCAAACATAAATTTCACAGGAAATTTTTTTTTTGTCAAATGCCATCAGAAATACAGGACCCTCACAAATATTTGGTCTGAATTTCATCTTGTTAAATGTATTTTGGTGTAATATTGATAAAAGCAGTTTGCATCTGTCTAGCAAATTTCTACAGCGAGAAAAAGTAACTCCCACATTTGTGCATACAGGGTCTGCACAATTTGACATGTAGGGACTGTTCAAGCTGGTGGAGGCTCTGTGATGGTATGGGGCATGTGCAGTTGGCGTGATATGGGACCCCTGATACGTCTAGATACGACTCTGACAGGTGACAGGTACGTAAGCATCCTATCTGATCACCTGCACCCATTCATGTCCATTGTGCATTCCGACGGACTTGGACAATTTCAGCAGGACAATGCGACACCCCCATACGTCCAGAATTGCTACAAAGTGGCTCCAGGAACACTCTTCTGACTTTAGACACTTCCGCTGGGGATTTTGGTGGCCAAAGGGTTTGGGCAGGGATTCCCAACCCAAGTCACTGGACTTGAAGGCACCTCAAAATTTATGATACAGTCGGACTCTCATTTAACAAACTCTTGATTCAATAAATTCCTGGATTTGGCAAATTTTTTCTAAAATTCTGGCAAAAATATAAATCAAAACTACTATTTAACAAATAAAATAAACCTAAATACAACAAATATTTTTTAAACTACCAAAAAAAAATAATAATTTCTCGTCACTCAAAACCACAACCTGAAAATTTGACTTCGCAGTAATTGACCTCCAGTCTTTCTTTAGAGACAAACAAAAAAGGAGAGAATAGGAATCTGTTCCTTTTTGAGTATAGTGGGGGGGGGGGGGGCACAATAAAGCCATTCAGAATGTGTGTGGGAAGGTTTCAGTGACCAGTTGGTATACATAGATACCATAGAATATTGTGTTGTCTGCATATTTAGATTTCAGTAAGAAATAAAACTTAAAGTTTGTGCGCTGTCTTGACAAGTAAAGAAGGATGGTAGATCTCTCATCTGAAGAAAAAACGTTTCTCGATTAGCAAAAAAATTAAATTTTCATCATAATTTAATAAAAATGTTAGACATATCAAAATTCTATCAAACACCATTTTTTTATGCATTCTGACTTTATTCTTAAGTTTACTGGGGTTTTTTTCAATTGTTGTCAGAAATAAATTGTAACAGCAACCTGCGAAGTAAGTATCTTTTAAATAAATTTTTTATTTCGAGTATGTTTATGCTCCTGATCAATTTGATCCCAATTTAACAATTTCCTTGATTTAATGAATAAAATTGTTAATTTCTTCTTGTTAATTTATTGTTTCATTCCTTGGGGGATGTGAAATAATCAATGAATCTCTGGTGTAGTTCGTCTTGAAATTTTCAAACTTTAAAAAATGTACTTTCTAACAATGTACTTTCAAAAATATTATGAATAGTGTATTCATATACTTTTTTTTTCCACATTCAAGTGATGCTGCAGCCTGCTGATTTTGAGGCTTCGGACAAGAGCAAACACAAATTCATGGTCCAGTCGATCTATGCTCCAACTCAAGATTATGATGGTGCTAACCTTGACAATTTTGTACGTGAAACTGTAAAATGATCATATCTAAATAGTGATTAATATATGACACTACTTGAATGTGAACTTGAGATTTGGTTGATTTATTCACTCTTCCTTGAAAATGAGTTTTGAGCGGCTACCTGCTGATAGGGTTGTGACTTAGTCTTTTTGTTGATACAAGCTCTTTTTTATTAATTTGCCCATCGCTCCTCATATCAGCTTTTGTTGATGTGATATTGAGTCTCGAGCATACATCCTGTTTTTTATTTGAAACAATTTTATTTGATGTAACAAGGAAAGGGTCCTAAGGTGACATCTTCAAAAAGTTTTGAAAAAATTACCACTGATTCGACTTGTTTAAATATACACAAAAATACAAAGAGAAAATCTGGTAGAATCATTGAGTCACTCAAAAAAATTGTAAACATTAATATTTCAAATGCCAGAGGTCAAGAATGAATTCAAAAATCTCACAACCCTAGAATGTTAGTGATGTCATTCAAACAATGCATGATGAGGTACAGCACTGAGAAAGGAAGGGGGGGGGGGAAAGGGAAATCACTAGCTTCTAGACGAGAGAAGCTGGAGGAAAGAAAGAAAAATAAGTTTTCATGGGTGATTCTCAACACACACACACATGGAATCTGCCTTAATTGTCTCCCCTGCAGTTTAGATTAAATATATTTGACACAAAACTTTTTCCCATCATTTTCTATTTATATTTCAGTTTCTGAAAAGTGGTCAATTTGTTTTTAATTTTTTTATCAATAGATTTTTAAAATTTGCTCAAAAAAAATTTAATTTGTTAAGTAAATGTCCTCCTCTTGGCTGTCCTCAGCTCATTTTTCAAATTTTAAAATAGTTTTCTTTTATCTCACAAAAATATCCTTGTTTTCAACAATATATATTTTTAGGACAAGTATAATTTCATATTTAATCTTTTTTATGATTTTAAATATTTTTTATAAATAGTTTATAGCAAAATACAAATTTTCTCCAGCTTTTTTCTCTTCCCTATCATGGAAAATATTGGTTCAAGTCCAGCAACACTAGTTGTCACCTATCAAATTTTGTATTGAGAAGAATGTAGCCATCAGTTGAACCTCAAATAATTAGAATTTTAAATAAATTAGAATCGTAATTCACGAATTAGATTTATTCAGGAAAAAAAAAAAGACAAGCATTTTTATTAAATGTCCATTCCTGGCTTTTTTTATTTGGAACTATAAAATTGAAAATTTTCACTTTTTACCACATGTTTTAGTTCAAAGACATCTTTTATTTCTGAAAAAAAAAAAAAAAAAAAATCATTTTCAACATACTTAGTTTCTAATCAGTGTTTCAAAACATATAAAAATATCTCTCTTCTGGCATTAGGTAACCAGAAGGAAATTTTGGTCAAAAGTTGAGGGGAAAAAAGTGAAAAAAAAATTCCAAATTTCTTAATTGCAGCATCAAACTGCAGTAATGTTTCATCTAAAGACTTTGCTTCGAGAGTACATCTCCTTCTCTAGCAAAACATAAACAAATGATAAATCTGTTGTCCTTGAAAATTGACGATAAATGGAGCAAGAAATGCAAATAAAGAAATAATTAAAAATGCAAACTATATGATGTGATTTTTCGAGCATCATCATCATGATCAACAGCTCGTGTGGCCCGCTCGGTCCCCTTATCTTAATATAATTGAACCTTGTGGGGTATTTTGCAGACCAAACTGTGCTGTAGGTTTCCAACTCCAAAGACATGTTCTGAATTAGTGACCTTTTTGCAGGAGTGGCAGCTACGTATCCCAGTGACTGTGGGTGCATGACTTGTATTTGTCCATCCCACGATGGATACAAGCTGTAATTAAGGCAAAAGGAGGACCAACAGCCTATTAAAGATTTTGTCTCATTTCACAGGTGTTCATATTATTTTGTTCAACTCATGTATCTCAGTACTACACATTATTTGGATACTTTTTGTAATTGAAAGTATGCCTCTAGGATCAACGGTTTGCCAGTAAAATGTCATATGCCCTGTTACCTATGCACCCTGTATATTTAAGGATAGATACCCCTTTTTTATGATAATTTTGTGTGACTGTGCATGATCTGGAATTAGATATTCAAGGATAATTCATAACATATTCATGGTTTGTGTTAGAGAAAGGTAATGTACATTTTTCTTGCAATAAATTTTCATTTGTGGCAATAAAATGCATCATTAATTTTATTTTAAAACTGAATTTTTTTTCTCTCATAGTTGCGTGACACACCATCAGATCAGTTCATGAGAACCAAGCTGACATGCGTTTTTGATTGGCAGATTAGTTCGAAAGTGAGGAGAAATTAATATTTTCATTTATATGAAAGAGTGTTACACATGTATTTTTCTCATTACCTTCACTGTCATCAGTTATGAAAAATTTTATTTTTAAAAACATAATTGCAAGAGTGCTTATTCCAAGCCATACCTTACTTAATAAAAAAAATTGATTCAAATCATAGTGTTTCAAATCATAGTTTCTATGTATAATAAAAGTATTTTTGTTTTTACGAGATAAATGCATTGTGCAAATTAGAGCATATTGCTCTTGTAACTTGGATTACGTGCAAAATGAAACACTTTTAGGTTGCGATACCCCATTAATGTGATTATTTGAGAAGTAAACAAAAATTCCTCTTGTAAGAGCTTGTATTGTCTTTCAATTTTATTTTTCTTATGGAAAATATTGGTGGTAGACAGAGAAACAAATATTCACACATGTACTACTACTAAACCACACATGCACCTAGTCCATATTCCTCTGCAGAGTTTCTAAAGAATTCACGCATGTTGGAATGTACATGTATGTGTTGTGCACCTAAGGTGAAGTTTTTTTCTGTGTAATGCTTGTTATGTGTACCATCAATTTTTCTCACTATAACCAAAATGTGGTGATTGAGTAATTGTATCATTGTAGGCCTGTTGCTCTCTGTGGCAAGACTTCTTTTTGATGGAGATCAGCCTGTATTTGCACCTCAGAGATTCATACGCATACTAAATTTTAAAAGAATGAATATAAGAATTAAAAATCAACTTAATTTAAGTGATTTTTTTAAATAATTTCTTGCAAAATTTGTCTTGGTTTTATGGAAACAAAAAAAGTTATCGAAATGCCCATCCCAGTTCAACTTTAGTGTTTTTTGCTTATAGAATCTATCTGTCGTTGACTTCATACTTTTTTTTTTCTGTTAGCAATCGATAAAAGCAGAAATTGCTGTCCCTGACAAAGATTCAAAACAAGAAAAGATTGGTACTCCCGAGATTTCTGGTGATGTGCAGCCAACGCAGTCGAAGGTGATTTTTAAAAAATGCATATTTTAAGTACAACTCGGAACATATAATTTAAAAATTGCAGTTGCTTTAACTCTCATGTACAGTGAAATGTAGGATGCAAAACCTATCCTGAACAAAGTAAAAAAGCAAAACAGTCGAACCCTGTTATAGTGCCAACCCTGCTTATCCCCAGAAATAAAACACATCTTCCATATGTAGGGATTAGTGTTATCCAATAAAATTTTGAAGAGTAATTTCACTCCTCGCCAAAATTTGAAGGTGGGTAGTTTTGTAAAGAGAGGGGTATATTCATTTTTTGAATAAAAAACACCTCTATTAAACAAAAATTCCTAAAATTTGGAGTAAAATTAAATTTTTATGCATCTAGGTGCATTTTGTCGAACACTGGTAGGAATTACACAAGTTCTACCTTGATTTAATATACAGCAGATGCTTATTTTTACAAACTCGTACAGACTTGATAATTAGTTTAACAAATTCGGGGGTGGCCAAAAGAATAAAATAGCCAAAGAAAAATGAAGTTTGTTAATTAGAACGAATATTGATGTTATCTCTATGGCATACTGTTCGGGACAGAGGAACAGTTGTTACAAACAGCTTGTTTGTAGATTGGAGGTTCTTAAAATCGAGCATCAACTGAAATGCTAAACTTGTTATAGCGCCATATGTGGAGATCGACTTGGAAGTTTGGAGGGGCACAATGATGTCAATTCATATATGCATATGTATGTAGATCAGTCAACTTCATCTTTGATGCTGAATGCCCCCCCCCCCCCCACATCTCTGCCCATGTATAGCACCAGAATTCTGCGTAATGGTGTTAAATCTGGGTTTACTAGTCCGTCCATGATGATTAGTGCTTTGATGTGCACCTGTATAAAATGGCAAACTAAATCTAAAACAATATTTTTGATCTCTTGATGTTTTGTTTCATACAGGTTCTGTTGTATTTATGTTTAAAACACTTAATGTTGTCTGTCTGTGAAATTGGTTGAGTAATCTGAAAAGCTGTTTTTTACTAAAGATTTTTTTTCATACGCAAATTTTTAGTATATACAGTTGACCCTCAAAGCAGAATATGCTGAAAACACTGATGTATGTCACAGAATAATCAGTGCTGCTGCTAAACAATCTAGAGAAGAATTTTAAAAAATTGTAGAAAACACCATTATGGGAATTTTTATCTCAGAACATTCTCAGTCAGCTAGCTGAGGGCTCTCTGCAGAATGCAAAACATTTTACTTGGGACAGTCGACACTTGTTATAGCAACCATTCGGTTACAATTCCTGAATGTTCCATATAATGACAATCATTTTTTCATATCGAGAATTTACTATGTATATGTATACACAGGGTAGATACTATCGACTCCCTTATAATTATAGGTGATTCCTTGTGAAAAACTAATATAGAAAAGTGTTCAGTTTTTTGGTTCAACCAATAATTAAGGAGTTATAATGCTTTAATAATTGATTACGTCGCTTCATAATCCTGCCGAATTCACCAAACGGATAACTTGACATTTTTGAAGGTGAAAATAATCTATTAACCCTATAAGAGAAATCAAGAAGGCAAAAAAACATTTTTTCCCCCTTGTGTGCGTACTTTTATAATTTTTACACAGTTGTTTATACCCAAAATAAAAAAGGGTTTTTGCTTTGATAAAAATTGTGCACGTCTATTCATTTGATTTGTCTCGTTTAAATGTATAAAGTTTCACCAACAATTATATTTTTTCCCCAGTTCCAACTTAGAAGTTTCCAAAGATTTACATGTTCCATCCATGGTCCCCGCAAGGATGGGGGCTGACAGGGACTGAGACAATCATCGTAACTTTTTTTTTTCATGCTATAAATTCACTCTAGAAGAACCCTTGAAAAGTCTGGCTTAGAGCCTGCCAAAGATCCTAGATGTAGGGGCCAGGGTTGTACCACAGCCTTTGATTGTAATTCTGCAACACAACTTGATTAACACAATAAGCTTGTTGAATGAAATGGATCAAGGTTACAAAAAATGGTCTGAATAAAATCTAACAAATGCAGTTTATAAAATTTTTTTACGGCATCTCATTTATGTTACGAGTGTGTGTATATGAAACAATATTCAAAACCATATTTAGAAGTGCAAACGGACAAGAGATGGCTTTATTTTTGGAAAATAAGAACTAGGGGGAGGAAAGGGCTATGATTTTTTGGGAAAAAATTATGTGAGAACACCGAGAGAAAATAATTATCTGTGGTTGCTAGTTGCCATCACTGTTTTGGCCAAAAATTGTTTTTGTAACCAAGTCATTTTGCTTTGACTTGAGTGAATCTTATAGGATAAAATTGAAGTAGTGCTATGAAAAAAAAAAAAAAAAATGAAAATTTAGAAATTTTTTATTTGTTATGCTTATATGATGCTATTATTATATGTTGTTTAAGGGGGTGCCCTCCCCATCCTACTTTTTGAGTGGGAAACTGTAAAAAAAAAAAAAAGATCTCAAAGAGACGGAGAGAGTCTGAAGTCTGTCCCCGCTAAGGTTTTGGAGCAACTGTCCCCAGATATAAATAAGATCTTAAATTAAACTTTATCTAAAAAAATGACCAAGTTCTGTAGGTTGGAATAAGTTGTCAAAATATTTTGAATTAAAAAGGTAAAGTAAATTGATTAACGTTTCAGTGCAGTTTAAATCAATTGCAGTCACAGAGAAATGAAAAATCTTTATTGTAACATGTAGAATTTGGTATGAAAATGTGACTTGACAAATAATCAATTGGAAAATCTGCAGCCACTAATTATTTTGAATATGCCAATTCATAAAATAATTAGTTCGAGTCATTATTTTTACTGTTTCTACCAGTCACCTTTGTCAAGCTACCATTTTACGCATAACAGTTTTGATGAAAGTAAAATAAAAAACATTGCCCTGCTTTATTGATCAACATGTAATCTGATTAAAACAACAGCGTAAAAAAAACTATCGTGCAGCCAACACTGTTCTGTATGCACCTTCGCTCAAAAAAATTGACTTGACAGTGAAGAACAAATTATTGCATTTTGGCAAAAAAAGTGTTGAGAAAAGAATTTTTCAAATAGATCCCATTTTTGGCTAACACTCTGAAAATCTGGTGATAAATTTGCCAGTATAATGGGCAAATTAATACGTGATAAAAGGATTATAATATCACTCTTAGCACCAATCATGAAAGAAAATTGAACTTGGTTTCTAATGAGATTGAATATTTCAGTTTGTTTTCAAAAAGTCTTCAGCCGTCTGCTAGAAAAAAAGAATTCTACTTTCATTGGTTGTTTGGTGCGTAAATGACCATCACAAAAATAATTCGTCACAAAAATTCAAAACTCCCTAAATATTCATCCGATCTTAAAACAGAAAAACTTTTCTATATTAGTTTTTCACAAGAAATCACGTGTAAAAAATTATTGGGCTGTCGATAGTATCCACCCTTTATATATTCCATATATGGCTTCATTTCTCAACTTATTTTGCAGGATTCAGAAGTGAATAGACTGGAGAATGAGAATAACCGTTTGCGGCAAATGCTTAATGAGCTACGTTCCGAGAACTCGCAGCTTAAGGTATGAATTTAAAAAAACTTGATCAACGTGTTTGATTTGTTACAAATATGAATGAGAAGGAAACTTAGGGTTTTATGATGGTTTTCTCTCAACATATACTTCAATATTTTCTATTAAAACTGCTGAGATGTCTAAAATATTTTGTTCTTGCATAGATTTATAGCATTTATTTTTGACCTGTTGTTCTCAAGAACAATTTTTTTAGACATATATAATCATTAAAAAAAATATTTCAGTAATTTTTAGGTTTTAAAAGTAACTGCTGTTCATGTAATTAATTATTCAATTTGAAAATTTTGTGCTAATTATGATTTTGCAGGAAGAAGGACTCCGCTGGAGAGTGACAGGTAGTGGTTCTCGAACAGTTGAAAATCGAAGTCTCTCAGCTCAAGGGCATCTCATTTCAAACTCAACTGTACACCCTGGAACTGGCAGTAGCTTTTTCAGCATGAAAACCATCTTGTTATTGCTCGTTGTTCTTGCACTTGGTGTTATTGCAGGTCGGAAAATTTGATGGTGTTGGCTTGAAGCTGCTTCTTCACACATTGGTGCTGAGAAAACAAATTATATATTTTTTTCATGATATTGGTTTTTTCTTCTGTTCATCTTGTTCAAATTAAAAAAAAATTTCTCTCTAAATATATTTTTAAACAAAATAAATTGATCTAGATTGCTTTTCCCTATATTCAACTTGAAAGTGATTTTTTTATTCAGATACCATGTGATGTAAGGGACCATCTTAAAAAAATATATGTAGTGTGTATTTACAGAGCATGGCTACTTTTGTAAACCGGTGTATTGCCAAACAAAAAAAAAAAAAAATATCCTTTCTTTTTATATTGCTTTAATGGAGGGGGGAAGCACAACATTTTGCATCATCAAAAAAAATGTGATATATTTCTCTAAAACTTTTGTTACTGTAAATCCAAGTAATCAAACTGCAAAACAATTTTTTTTTTTATCCTTTTTGAATATGTTCATAAAACATTTTTTTACTTTTGCAAATTAAATGTACAGTGTATGATGCAGTTAAAAATAAATATTACTTACATAGTTTTTCACCCTATTCTAATATTCATTTAGTGTTATTTTGTATTCAAGTTGAAAAGAAAATTTATATGCCAATCTCAATATTCTGTCGGAATAAACTTCAGTATGAAAAGTTAGATATTTTTCTTGTATCCAGTAATTACCCTTACTTTATGCACATTACTGAATTTTAGAATTATTCTTCAAGTATTAAAAATAAGTTTGGAGCAAGAGAAAAAATATGAACACTGTTTTTTGTATGGACAAATGATTAAATAAAAAAAACACTTTTATTCAAAGATGCGCATTCAGCTATCACCCAAGATTAACATACAAAACAAGAAATTGAATCTGCTTTATTGAGCAACGGCTTTGTTCTGCTCAGCAAGTGCTTTTTTTGCAGCCCTTGTGACACACTGCAAAGGAATGATTTCCTTGATTTTCTTTGTCCTGGTGTCTTGGCGCTTCTCTTTGGTTTTCTCAGAACCTGAATAATTTTAAGAAAAGTAAAATTTGAGAACCATCTTTATGCAATTTCAATGTTGATTACACTATCATTATAGAAATTTTAAGTTTTTATTTCTATAAAATTCTCTGATTCATTTGAAGCATATTTTTTTTAAATGGTTATAATAATCAATATTGGTCTAATAATCATTATATATGAATTTTTCTGTATTAACTACTTAAGTCTCATCTCTCTCCAGAATGTGTTTGTGGCCATAACATAAAAACTTATTTTCTGAATCGATTTATCTCATCTGGAAATACTCCCTTATTTTCTATAATTATTTCTATTCTTATATTCTATAATTTTATGAATTTGATGATTAGTTGATTCAATAGCATACACATTGCAATTTGTGCATTTGCCAATGACATTGAAACCATAGCTGGGGGTAATGATTAACCAAAATCACCGGGAAAGGTGGGAATTCCAAGCCACAGTGCATGGTCTAATGAAGATCTTGTCCAGTTTTGTGTAGATTGGAATTGATAGTTATTTTACTTCACACATTGTGATAGTAAACAGCATTTGCAGTATTCAAGGTTATTGAAAGAATTTCGTGATTCCCAGAGTAAAATGTATTAATACGAAAATTTTGGCATAAATCTTAAGAGAAGAATACAGTATTTTGGGAATTTTTACCACAGAACACACATTTTCAGTTAGCTGAAGGCTCAATGCAAAACATTCTGCTATGGGGGGTAGGGGTGCCAGATTAGTGAAATTAGCTGATTCAAATTATATACAAGTGACTACTATGCACAATATTATATCAACTATAAGCTTAGATCAGATCCAAGTCCCCTCTTATATTTTTTTTCACTCGACCATATCCATAATACCTATAGAAATATTAGGTTTTTCTCTTAATATTTCTATTAACTTAACCTACGTTAAAGACTATTTTTCAAGCACAAATCTTACTTTTCTTAGGTTTTTCTTCAGGGCTTTCTATTTCTTTTGGTACTCTGATGACAACAAAATTTTCATTCTCTTTATCCTTTGCTGCTTTCGCCTTTGCTTCTGCAAGCCTCTTTCGTGCTGCCAAAATGTGGGCTTTGGCTGAAGAACTAGACTCCTGAGGTCGTTTCACTGCAGGGTTCTTGATCTTGGGCTTCTGTCAAATAAGACATTTATAACAAGATATCATTAGCATTTTGACAATTTAACTTGTAACAAGTCATTATGTTACGACAATTTCAAGTTGAATTCATCCATTTTCAAAAATAAAAACAGGCATGATTCCTTTTTAGAATTCAAGTTTTTTTAGGGGTAACTGCTCTGTTTTATAATGTGAAAAATGCACACAGCAATTTATTTTTTTATCCCTTTATCTACTAACAGTACTTAATAATGCCACCAACTTTTAAACCCCTGTAACATCCCTTACATATGTTGTTGGGTGTTGGTATCTTGATAACCACTTTATGATTATCAGATAACAGCATAAATGTGGGGCAAATAGTTTTTTAATATATTCAGTTTGATGTTTCGTTCCCTGTAAAAGTATTTATTACATCACACTTTTGTGTAATGCAGTAAAACCACTACTTTTACAAAATGTTCTTTGAGGCCGGGATTACACTATAAAAGTTTTATTTAAATCCTTTTATAAAACTTAAATGCAACCAATAAGGGTATCAGTTACATTCAAGCGAGTGAAACCAAAATAGGCTTGTTGGTTGTTTTTCAAAAGATCTTTTATCAAACTTTTAGTGTAATCCCAGCCTAACAAATGTATAAAACAAGCCATGGCTTTCTTTGTGGTGAAATAAATATTCATTGTTAAGTATTATTTAACATTTGAATTGGATGGCTTTTATATAAAAGGAACCAAGTGCCATTAAATCAAAACTGAGAGAAAGCTATTTAAAGTTATCTTAATTCAGTTTTCTCTTCAGTTTGGTAGTTGGTTCAAGTGCACACAGGCGGCATCACAGTGTATAAGTCACTTGGTTCTATTTAGATAAAATCCCACCTCTCTTTCAATAGTTCAGATGACTATATATCTCAAAAATGTTAAAAATGACACTTAGTTCCTTTTATATAAAAGCCGTCCTATTCGTATGTTTTTTTTGTAAGCATATAGTACTGATGAAACTCAAGTATGCTACTGGGTTAATTAATTTGTTGTGTACCAAATTTTTCTTTGCTTTTTGTGTTCAGGCTTTAATTTTAATTAAAATAATGTACCAAAAAATTTACATGATAATTTGGTGGTGGAAAGGTTCAAGTGTTTTTTATGGGCATTATATTACATTTTGTCATAATTACTGGTATATTTTATTGCTCTTATTGGGTTGCTGATTGGTTTTAGAGATATTTGATATCCATATTTTTTATGGGCATCTTTTTTCATCCATTCTATTGGGCTTTTTGCTTCTTGTGGTCTTTGTAAATTTGTATAATGCACCAGGGCAATTTAAACATTTCAAAGATTGTTATACATACGTTGAAAAATGGTCCTTTAGTATCTTCTGAACCACTCCCATACAACAATTATGTATTATTCAAGATATTAAGTGAAATTGGGTTAAAAATATCAAAGTTTGTTAGGGAATTGTTAAAGATCCTTTTCAAGGATTCTTAAGATCACTTGATAAGAACTACCATTATGAAATGAATTTTAAATTGTTATTCATGAAAATCTTACTTTCGGTGGTATCGAGATGTTTTCGTCAGTTTTCCAACCACTCTTTTTCAGCTTCTGCAAGTCATCAAACTTTCTTTTTACTTTTTCAACCTACGCGAGATGAAATTTAAAAATTTTGAATATTTTTTCATGAAAACAAAATGAAAAAGCATCTTTCAATTAAATATTTATGCATCATTGTTATTATATACCACTTGAGTGCTGTAGCTGAACATGCATTTGAAAACAGTTTTTAAGAATTGGATATTAATGAAAAAACATATATTCAGTGTATCCCGCTTAAAATTGTTTTTCAAAAAACCATCATGAATAAACGGTGTAAGCAGAGAAAACATTTTAAACAGGAAATCTCAATGAGTATTAGTAAAATGTGGGACCCCGGAAGTAAGTTGTACTTTGCAGAAAACTTTATAAACAGGATCTACTGTACATGAAAATGCATTGAATTGAAAATAAATTCATCTTCACAACATCAGCAGAACATGAAAGTTTTGCAGCTGTAATAATGAATGTAATGCAAAACTGTTTAAAATAAATGCGGTGATGCATTGGCTTTTGAATTTTCCGGCTAATAAAGATTTTTTTATTTTTCTTTCAGTAAACTTTTGAACCATCTTATGTAAATTGAAAGATTAAGCGAAGAGAAAATGCATTTAAAAAAGCCTAGATTTGGATGTTTTCAGTACACACAGCAAGATTCCCGGCATCAAACTGAATACGGGTGGCTTTAAAGCTGTGCAACACAGGGTGGAATTATAGGAGAGGTGCCAAATCAGGGGTAAGAGAAAAAAAATTGAACATTTTTTTGGTTTTTTCCCATCTCCCAGAAGGGTTTTGTGAGTTAACCCAGTGGGGAAGATTTCCAGCAGTCACCTCACAACAAAAACTAGGATACCTATGTGCCAGGAAGATCTTGACAAGGATTAATCGGATATTGAACTTGTAGCACCTTTGAACATCCTTCCATAGAGTAAATGAATATCTTATTGATCAGGGCTGATGCGCAAGCTTGAATAGTAATCAGGTTATGAAGTTGGGAGGGAGTATAAGCCCAGGGTAACAGCTTTCATAACTAAATTGTCTGAGGAATTTCTAATGAATTGGTGCATTGGGGAATGAGTTATGTGTTTGCATGGTCCTAATGCATTTGTGTTGTCAGGGTTATACTTATTTTGTGTTTTACTGATGCTGCCATCTGTTCTCCATAAAAATTTGAAGTATACATAGCAAATATCTAAATTTTCATGCTATGTAAGTATTGCATTAAAGTCTGCTTTCTACAGTCACTTCAGACTGATTATTCCAGGAACATATCTTTTCCATCTGCATGAATGGGGCACAGAAATGAGCTGACCACATCACATAGTGGGACACCTAAGAACATGTCTGGTATATGGTATAAAATAGGCATCTTCAACCCGTTGCTCATGAGTACCACTGTGCTGCGCTAAAGCACTTGAGTGCTTGATGCTTTTGAGCATTTGATTAATGTTCCCATTTAAATACCTTGTACAAATTGTATTCAAGGATTGAAATCATCCCTCATTTCATGCATTCATATGTCAAGCTTGTTATAAAGTAAATCTTTTTATGATGGGTACAGGCATTTCTCGTGACTAGAAAAAAGGTTTAAGACCTCTTGCATAAAATAAAGAGATCTTCAGTTTGCCATCTTAATTCAGATTCTCCCTTCGCCCAATTTACTCTTTCAAGCTCTTAAATAAATTAATTGAGTAAGTTAAATTAATTGTGTAAAGTTTTCTTGATTGACATCATGTAGAATATAAACTCAAATGTATTTTCACCTCAAAGTACACCATATCCCAATATCCTTGGAGATCATCACAAGTTGTTTCTTTCTCTCCATTCTTGAACTCACAATCATCGATAAGTCCAGAGAACTGCTTCAGTTTCTGGTTGACCAGTAGTTCTGTTAATCCAATAGCTGTGCGAATTTCCCCAGCAGCTGCAATGAGAAGACAAATAATATGAGAATGGATAATTCATTGATTATCAATGGCAGCATTTTTCAAATTTATGACATTGATTAAAAAAATACGAGTTCTAGCAAAGCCTGAATTTAAATATTTCTTACCATCATCAGTGACTGCAGTATCTGAAACTTCTGCTTGCCATAATTTGCACTGTTCAGCAAGAAAACGCTTCTCGTCACTCAACATATTCCTAAAATGCTCAACATTTTGTTTCGCCATGCTGCAATCTGGAAAGAAATATAAGAACATTGTGCTTCTTGAATAAATTCTTAGTTTTGAAATGATTTCATACTATAGTAGTGTATGTAATGAAATTATGTGTTCCTCACTTCTTAAGATGTAAGTATCTGTGAGAAATGTGAATTCTTGAATATCATTTGAAATAGGCGGGATTGTAAAATCCGAGAAAATATGTATTGGGCTTGCAATACCCCCCCCCCCCCATAGAAAAGTATGAGAGATGTGCATCATAGGCTATAGTACCATCATTATCCATTTCACATACAAAATAACAGATACTTCACTTTTATTCTCTCATATTATTATGATATTTAATTAGAAACAGAGCTTCTAAGGCAATGAACACCAGAACTCTGTCCCCACTGGACTTAAAGTTCTCTTTCAGCTTAGCTTTGCGGCTGAGCCATGTTACTTAATAAGTAGCATAAAAGAAAGCATTCTACAAAGAAAATAAATCACAAAACGCCAAGAAATAGAAAAATAAGAATAATATATTTGAAAAAATGGTAGGCTACTAGTCAGTCATCAAGGTAACCGGCAATGAAAAGACCAGCCAAGCTTTTTGTAGGAGTGCTTGGATAGTAAAAAAAAAAATTGTCATATATTCTTATTTCACAAGAGTCGACCCCACATTGTAAGCTCTAGTTTTTACACCAAAGGCCCATAGATCCCTTGGAGCATTTTCATGCGGGCCGATAAGATCGGATGAGAAAACAATTAACATTGGGGGTGGGTGAATTCCCCATTGGCATTGTTTTCTCATCCAAGCTTACACTCCTGAAATATCAAGACCTGCAAGGAGGTCTGTGGACTCCTGGTATAGAACAATTCAACAGAAGGCTTGGCTAGTTTTCTTTTACTTAGTCGATTGTGCTATGGTACTGATGACTGGCAAAACACCTATATTTTAGTGTCAGGGATGATGACGTTGGCAACATTTCACTGTTTTGACATAATTAAAAACTTTGTGACAAAAAAGGGTACCATATATTCGGAATTAACCAACACTGGTTCTATATTACTAATCCCAGATTGGTTAAATTTGGGATTTTAACCGATCCGTCTCGATCTATAATCCTTTACCCTACAATTGCAGTTAAACTCTGTCTGTGAATACTGCCGTAATGAGAGGATTTTCTGCACCTTATGCAGCATGAGGTTGTTGATTGGTTAAAAAACTCAAAATTCAAGTTTTTTTTAACCAATCAACAATTTCACGTTGCACATAATGCAGAAAAACTTTTCTTAGGAAAGCACGGCACGGCTCAAAAACGTGTTCTACACTGAAATTCTCCTACTCCCAACCTATCTGTCAAAACTAAGTGATTACAGAGGTGGCAATGGCAGCCACATCCTTGATGAGGGAGGGGGCTTACATTGATTTTCTGGTAAATTTCTAGTGCAAAGAAATGCGAAATGTTTTCCGGTGAAACCATTTGATATCATTTCTATCCGTGGGGGGGGGGGGGGCGTAGTTCATTTGGGCATAGAAAAGATGTTTAAATGTACAGAACCCTGATTATCTAAACACAAATTAGCCATGCTACGAAAATTTTAGGTTCATGTTTCGCTCTTCGATATCCATCTCTTTTTTTTAATGAATGTTTTGATAATGAAAACCAACAGAGCCCCCCCCCCCCCCAATTCTCAGAGGTGAAGTCCCACACAGGGCTGTAGTATGCCTTCTCAAGACAGACTTCCCTCCTTGTCTTTTTTGAAAGGGTTATTACTTGAAATAAGTGTTAATTTTTGTAGGCACCCCCCCCCCCCTTCATTTAACTTGGGGGGGGGGGCCCTGGTGCAATGCCACAGTCTAGTTGCAGGCCTGGTCCCGTGTTAACGAGTTGAAATGGAAGCCAAACATTGTCTTTCTTGAGGCGATGGGCATTTCAAGATTTACAGGCAATACCAGGAAAAAGCTTATCATGCATATATGGGTGCAGGGAAGGCGTTAGTTAAAATGTATTGCTTTTTTCACAACTGAAAGACAAAGCACGAGGATGGTGCAACTCATCAGCTGAACTAGCGCTATTCCTAAATTGGGTCATTCTCATTGCATATTTTAGAACTGTGCAAAACGGCTGACAAGAAAAGTATAACCACGTACTTGGTTACCAGTGATTACCTTCCACAATCCCCAAAGCAGAATGTTTTGCATTGTTCTGCAACAAACCCTTGGCTGACTAAAAATATTCTGCGGTAAGAATCCTGTAATAGTGTTTTTTGCACTTTTTCTTAAAATTCTTCTAGATTGTTCTGCTACGTACGTCACAGATTTTGGCATATTCTGCTTTGGGACCTACAATTAACCTAGATAATCGAGGTTCTACTATATTTCTGCCATAAGTGAAGCCCAGTTTATTAATAGTGTGGTTATGTAAATAAGTGAAATTTTTCACATGAATAATATGAATATGTTACAGCAAATTTGATAAATGTGGTTATACATAACTGGTTAGTATGCATACTTACCAAACACTTTAGTAAGTTCCCTAAATTTATCACTTTTACCGCGATTTTGCAGAATACCCAAGTGTCATTGGTAAATTATTGTATCATTACATAGTGTGTGTGGGGTATTATCATAAATTTTTTTATAATTATACAGACCCATGCTCATTATAATGAACCCTAATTATAGCAACCATGTTTTCATGTAATGACTATCCTACATATTTTTCATTCAATATAATGATCACCCGATGTAACATCCGCTTTTAACGGAACGATAAAGATTGACATACTAGAAACATTTGGAATTTTTTTCATATTTATCAAAATCACACTTGATTATTATTCACGATTGCCAGTAAGCCATAATGCTTTTAAGTACTAAAGTAAAGTAACTTATTAAAAATTAAGTATCAAACTTACCAAGATGATTGGGGTAAGTATGTATAATAATCTATTTATAACATTTACCGTGCCACTAGATAGTCATTCTAAAAAAGTAAAACATATACAGGTAAACATACCTAAATTATTTTTTAACTCCTAGTGGTTTGTCTGTATTTTTTGGTTATCTGTGATCACCTTTCTCATCATAAGACTGGATAATCCAGATTCTACTGTATTATGCAAGGCCATAGTGAGGAGGGGATTTGGAGGGGTTTGTCCGTAACCAAAAATGTGAGAAAAAGATAAAATTTATTGTTATATCACTTTGGCCCCCTTCAAAACATAATATTTGGCTACAGGCCTGCATATACAACTGATAAATTGTCAGTGCTGGACAAATACCAGGTCGCCACGAATTGGTATTGGCACCTAAAATTGTCTTTGTGCAGTTACTGACTTGCAGGCCGAGAGCAGCACATAATGTTTGGAATTTACAGCAGCATATACCTGCCAACATGAAAGAGCAGTTACCATGCCCGGAAAAAGTCAAAAGAAGCATCATTTTTTACCTCACCAAGTAAAAATTTTTTGGGATTTTAGATTGTTTTGCGATTCGTCCAGCCCTATATATCGTAATATGTAATTAGCATTTCATTGAATTAATTAGTTCACAAAGTTATGAGACACATACCAATGGTTCAAAAAAAACAATTGATCTCTTAACTGCCAAGGGTGTATTTACTGTTTGTGATCGAAAAAGGGTGGCACTGGGGAGCAGATCGTGTAAGATTTCGTCGGCAGTTAAATGAACAATATTTGAATATAGTGAAATAATAATTAAAAGCACATCAAACTGACTCTTGTTTATCGTTCACAGTGGGACTTCGTGGGGATAACTTGAAGTTATACAAGATTGATTTCGCAACGGGATTGATTTATTTATAACTTGAAGCATTATTATTATACTCTATAATTAATTTGATTGAAAATAAATATCTCAATACACACCGACTTACCCAATATAACGACTATTTCCCGCTATTTTTGAATGCTCAACACTCATCACAACTCCTTTACGACCTTTGTAATGCCTGACATGTTCGGCTCAAAACGACCGATCAAGTGAGTGAGAACTTATTCATTGCAGAATATAAATTAATATAAATATTTTTCTTCCGTCACGACGAAAAACGCATACGAGTATTTCTCGTCTGCTGTTTCAAAATTTAAAAGAAAACTATCCAGGGGGGTAATTGATTTTGACAGGTCACGTGCGGGATGTATGGTCACCAAATTAATCGCCTTCGTTTTCCTTGTCTGAAACCATGTTGTCAAAATGGAGGCGCTAAAGTTATCCCCGCTTTTGTTTTATAATAGCTACGTTTGTTTACATGTGATATTTCAATCGTTTGCTGTAATGATGCCCGTTCTTTGCATTTAGATACTTGTCTCATGATAAAAGAGGTAATTGATTGCACGATGCTTCATTCCTTTCTTGATTTTACCCCACTCATGTCCGTTATGTTTTCGGCCCACTGAGTCCCCATTTCAATTTTTGATATTAAGTGCCAAATTATTATTGTGTTGCAATGAAGTATTTATCGTATACTGATATAAGAATCGTTTTTATACTGTGAGCGTGTTTAATTGCATGGATTTGTACCCAGAGGAGCATTTATGGTTTAGTCTCGCCCATTCTAGTCTAATTTTCTTGACTACTGCTTCCTCGAATTTGCCACCCTGTGCTATAACCCACTTGGCCAATCTACCCACTCCTGAAAATACGCCCGTGTCTCTAAAGTCACACTTATTCTCATACAATATAAATCATTCTTTTAGTCACTGATATGCTTGCACATGCTCTAGGTCACTTTTTTGATTGCTCACTGACATAGTTCCTTGCTTTATACGTCATTATTTTGATCATTTATACATTTACATACGCTCTAGATCACTCTTTTGGTCATTCACGTGCTTGCAAACACTGGTCATTCACTGACCTGGTCCCTTGCTCTGCAGGTCACTCGTTTGGTCATTTGTATGCTTGCTCACTCTCTCTAGGTCACTCTTTGCTCACTCACTTGCTTGCAAACTCTAGGTCACTCACTAACCTAGTCTATTATTGTCTCGGCAGAGACAGATTTATTTAGTGTTATATCAGTTTTGATGCCCTTCTCCCATTCTATAAATGTTTTTGGTTACACATTCCCTCAAATTTACTGCCCTAAACTAGCCCGCTAAGCTCCCTGTAAAATTGTCACTGTTTGTACTCCACATGTATCTGCAGCTCACTCAAGTGCCAAACTTTTAAAGTGGAGGGCACTCTGGGCCATGAACCGTAGTAAGTCCCTTCCCCCCCTTCTCCGCTGCCAGGACTTTTCGTGGGCTCCTATTCAGTGAATTTATAGTATGAAAAATGACATTCATTTTGTGTGCAGTCTGTGATCAATCTCCCTGATGTGGGACCATGGGCTCACTCAGGGACATTGTGTTTCAAACCTATGAGTGCTTGTGTAGACCTCAAAGTTGTGTAGGAAATTTCAATTTTTTAAATCAGTTATGGAGGAGGGGGGTGCTTAGACCTATACCACAAATTACCATGGCTGCTCAAGCACCTACAGTGTACTCTTACTCTGACAAACCCATACCACAAATTACAGTGGGTGCTCAAGCACCCCTGCTCCGTCAGACCAGACACAACCCAGGCTCTGTCCCTCCCGGGATATAAGCCTTTTACCGTGCTGGGGAGAGTCTATATAGCACCCCTGCTTGGAGCACAATTGAGCTCACTGAATGTAACTCCTAATGAGTGGCATATTCACAACAACAAATGGATTATGACCCGAACTCTGTCCCCGCAAAGGATAGGCCTATAAGCTGGTTGTTCAAAAGAACATATGGGACATGACATGGTGGAAAAATCTGAGGATGTCCATACCAGAAAAGTTCTCTAACTCAACCACAGGCTTGCCATATCTTCCTTAAAACAGGATTTTCACAGCATGAGGGTGGGGGAATTGGTTAAAAAATTTGAAAACTTCAGGTTTTTTAACCAACCCCTTCAACCTCACGTTACATCTGGCGCCAAAAACCTGCCCTTAGGAAAAACATCATTTTACTTTCTTTTTTTTGCAAATTCAGCTTTTGGGAAATTTGGAAAAGATGTATACAGGCATAACAAGTTTTTTGCCATTGCCATGACATATTCAGTCAGACCTCTGTAGCTTCAAAGTGCAGATGTGAGTCAGTCCCCCATTTGAAAGAAGTCTCTCAATGGAGAGCAGGCAAAACTTCACCATATATATGAAAGCTCAGGTGTTTGATATTTTTGACAATATGGAATGACAGATGGCAGCACTATTGAACATTCAAGCACAGAACACACTTCACGTGTCTTAAGAGATAATAAAGCTTTCCCAAAGGATGCGTGTATCCAGAAGTTTTTTAAATAAAGACAAAGCAAATAAAGTACAATGCATGGCCATGTACGTACGTAAATCGTAATCATGAAATTAAAAGTAAATCGTAAATCATAATCCAAATTGAATCGTGTCACTAAAGGCTGTAGCAAGATGGGGAGGAGGGGGTTCCTGCCCCCAACCCCACAAAATGTTGAAAAATTACTCATTTTTTATTTTTATGGAATAATGTGGTCAATCTATTGTTCTAACACTGGTTCCATCAGCTGTCCTTGCCATCTTCCTCGATATCCAGCCATTGTCGCTTCTGAACATGGGTAGCGCATGATCGAAGTGTATATGTCCAAATGAGCACAGCAATAATCATGTGACAGCTCATAATGGTCATTGTCTGGGTGTCCCCGCTGCACCATTATCGTTGCTCCTTTATTGTGCAGCAGTTGTACAATGGACTCTTGAAAGTTTCTCTTTTTCTACCAAGTCACAGGGGTGTTAACTCTGTTCCGCACTGCGCTAAAATTAACATCTTGCACCATCCTGCTCCAATAGTGTATTTTTCTGTGCCAAATAGCCAAAAAATTTCCCTAGCATGCGCGGAATTTTGGAAATGATGGCAAAAACTTTTTGTTCTTGCTTTCCGCGAAATGATTCTTTCCGAGAAGAGTCTATTTTATTCCTCTACACGTTCCACTACCACCTCCTCCCATCTTCTGTAGTCGTGCTATCTCGTAAGCTTGAAAAAATGGAGGTCTTTGTTTTAAAAGTAGTTTGACTACATTGTGAAGTAGACCTAGTGTTTGAAAAAAATTTGTGGTCTATCCATATGTGCTTTTCACTTTTCCTGCTTTGTAAGTACTACATAGATATTTTTTACATTTGAACTAAAATTTTCAATCAAAAAATATTTAATTTTTATTTACCCTTCACAACTTTACCTCAAGACGGTTTATTTTTTTTAAAGTGCTACAAGCATGTCAAATGTAGATAATCTATCTGGTCTCTCGTTGAAACAGTTGCGGGAAGTCCAGAAAAGTTTTTGAAATTAGAAGATAGCAAATTTTTTTTTCAATTTTCCTGGCACGTTCCCGTCCTCAACTTTGTCCCTGAAAATCAGATTGGGATAACTGCTGCCCCTTATTTAAACTATCGGCTCCTAATTAGGCTTTCCATTGTGAAACCCAGATAATATCAGTGATCGTGCAACTGAAGATGGTTTGCAATGGTCTTTCAGCTTTAAAGTGCAAATGTGAGTCAGTTTCCGTTTAAAAAATAAAATTAGTCACTGCAAACAGCAGAAATTACTGTAGTCAATTTCATTGCATCAAATTCCGATGTTTAGTTTGAAAAATATTTATTCCGGGAGTAAAAGAGCAATTCAGCTGAATTGAAAATGGTAATTTAGAGAAATAATGAGCGTTAAACCACCAATGTTGCCAAATAACGAGTGCCAAATCACCAATCTCACCAAATAATTAACGCTGAATCACCAAACATCGTGTTGAACCTGCAGAAATTCTCTCCCATTTTGCAACAATTCCTTCCCTAGTTTATAACTTATAGAAAATTTCGAGCCCATTTAAACTGCTGCTGTTCTAGACAGCAAATAGTGCCCTCTTTGAACAAAAAGTGTCGTCTTAAGTAGACTGGTGTGAAAAATTTTATGACAGCCGCTCTTTCAAACAAGGTGTCAAAGCCTGAAACACCAAAAACAAAAAAACAAGCTCATGAAAAGATGTTTGATAACAAAAGACAGTGCAGTTGTTTTATTTTATAGGGGGGGGGGGGGTTAACGAAAATATTCTTAAAAGTTAATTTCACTGCTCCAATTTATAAATATTTGCTCCAAAAAAAATCCTATATTTTGCTGCTCCAAAACTGCTCTGAAATGGACTTTGTCACTTCCCACCCTGAAGTCGTCATCATTTCTGGCATAGGTCCAAAGTGCTATACAGCAGTTCTCAGGCGAATGGTAGCATTGTGAAACATAGATCCCTCTGAAACGCATAAACGTAGGTCATTCAGGGACTTTTTTAAAACAGTGTAAGTATCGTGGGAACAGCCTGAGTTCTGTCATCAATATAGTGGGGTTTTTTTTTGCATTTTATGGCAGCACCAGTATAAACGCACAACTCCTACAACACATATGTCAGGGCTCACACACATACACTCAGAACACCCATTGTAACATGTACCAATTTGTTAAAAAAAAATTTCCAGAGGAATGTTTATGAGGTGCATACATTTAAGTATTTAGTAGCTGGACCTTTGTATACTCGCCCCTGGGGATGGAATGGAAGTTACTTCATAAGCAATGGTGACTTAATAATTAGTAATCCCTACTTAGTAATTGTGTCGACAGGGACCTATTAAAAGTTGCAAGGGTCTTCAGTGCATGGTCCACAGAATATTCGGGGGGCCTGCTGAGCTCTTCGATAATGTAGCTAAATTCCTATTTACCTCTGTGTTAAGTAATTTAGTAGTTAACTAAATTTGAAGTTGTCAAGTACTTTAAAATGTATGCAGACCTTAAGGGCTGTTTATACAGGTTTGGAAAGTGACTAAGTAATTTATCATCTGTTTTTAATGGGATGATGGGGGGGTCATTATAACAAGTGTCTACTGTATACTTTTAAAGAGCCTGGTGGGATTAGAGAAATATGGATCATTAGAATTATGAATGAACGAAGATGAAATACATTGTGGATATACTCAAAATATGATGTGAGCGACAGCTATACATGTTTTAGAACTATATGAAGTTTCTTCTTCCGTAGCATAAAAAACAAAATCTCACACAACAGAAGTTTGTCGACTTTGTTCATATCGGTTTGAAACGCATGTAGTTGTCATTCTCACCGTATTTTGGGTATATCCATGGTGTAATTTCACCTATATTTGTTCTAAAATCATCCAAAAGATAATCTCTTTCCATTAGAATTATGAATACTTATTGTTTTATCTTTTATATTTTCCTTAGTTTTGAATGATGTTAATGTTCAATGGAACACAATTGGCTATGTTATTTTTAGACATTTTCTCCCATTTGTTTCAGCATTATTCTGCATCATACCATCAGTAAAAATGTCGAATTCGAGTGAACCCGAAAAGTATGAAGTTTGCTTCATAAAAAAAAATCGAGCTGAAGACGTGACAGAGAATTTGAAGTTAGCCTTTGAGGCTATGCAAAACAAAGAGTTGGATCCCGTTTGGATGACAGAGGATGCGTGTCTCAAAATCGATAATAAAAAAGGTAGACTTATTGTTGCTGATCCATTTGAAGGAGAAGTTTATGATCACCTGAAGTCTATCCAGTGCAGAATTATTGGCCCTCTGTGTGTTCTTAGCTGCCTGGAACTTGGAGAAAGGTTACCAAAGAGACCTCATCCTGTCTACAGTGTTGCAATGAGGCGAATGACTGTAACTTGCTCCAATCTGGACAAAAAGAGCAGAGAGCATATTTGTAACAGAGTACAACAGTTAGGAGGTAATTTCAGCAAGGACTTCACCAAGAGTGTTACTCATCTAATTGCTGGTAAGAAAAAACTCATCAAATTCAATTGTGTGCACATGGTTGTATTGCATCTGGATTCAGGACTTGATGTACCAGATTAAAAGCAGCAGTGACTAAAAAATTTCAAAAAGAAAAAAATATATATTCATTTAATTTATTTTATGACATTGTATAAAATTCTCGTGACTGGTTAGGGGCATTCAAGTATTATGTCAGCAGATTTTTAGCCATTTTTAACCGTATGCGGGGAAGGGGGAACACAAGCCTCCCTATGGGCCCCCCCCCCCCCCCCGCCATAAGCTCTTTTTTCAATGCATTTTCTATTAGCTGAATCTTTCATTTCACATGGAATGGTTCAAAATTGTTCAGAAAGAGGAGTGGAAGCGCATCTGAAATTTTGAGGTGGAGTTAATCGGGCTTGAGTGACAGTGATTCTCTGATGTGGTTGAATCACTGTCACATGTCAGGAGCTAAATTTTAGCAAACTAAAATTTAGCTCATGACACAGCTCAGCCGTTAGGTTGGCACATGAATCTGTATCAATGAAAAGGTTCATTAGCTGAATCCGTATTCGTTAAATAAGGCGAAAAAGTCTTCGTTAGCAGAAAATTTGTAAGCCGAGGTATCACTGTATTGAATTACAAATATACAAACACAATGCCACAACAGGCGAAATGCCCAAGGAGGTGGCTGAGAAAAAGATGCCCATAACAAATATGGATGTCAAATATTTCAAAAATACAACAACCCAATTAAAAATGCAATTACAAACAATATATATACATTACAAAATATTATACAATGCCCATAAAGGATAGTTATGGATGTCTAATAAGTTTTTGCTGTAAATTTAAATATATTTATTCTATTTTTTCTTTTATTTAAATTATTAAAAACACCTCTATACAGAGTGCATAGCTAACTCCCCTTGCCACATTTTACTGGTGAACCATAGATTGCAGAAGCTTCCAATTAGAAAAAGTATCAAAATAACGTTGATAGTTGAGTTCAAATATCTCAGTGAATATTTCCTTTAGAAACACTGAACTTTTGTGTTTCCCTCAGGGGAGATAGGGCAACAACTTTCCAATTGGGTTTTTTAGAGCAGGATGTCTATTCAAAATATTTATTTTATTTTTTTAATAACTGTACAGCTCTTTAAATATAAAAGATGTATCAAAGTTCTATGCGTTATTTGGATACTTTTTCTAATTGGAAGTATGTCTCTGGGATCAACAGTTCGCCAGTAATTTACAGCAAGGGCAGTTAGCTAACCCTGTTTGTATGTGCAGTTTTTTTTTTCACATCTCATTACAATGACACTTCTCTAAACTTATCAATGCATGTTTCTTTTCATTCATTTCAGCTTCTTAATTGATATTCACTCACATATTTTTTATGTTTGTTTAGGGGAAGTTGGTTCGGAAAAGTATCATGTTGCTGCTAAAATGAAAATTCCCATAATGCTTCCACCTTGGGTCGATGAAGTTTGGTCTGAAGGGCAGTTTAAGAAAATTCACGCCAGTGATCCCATGTATAAGAAATTTTGCTGTCCAGTCTTCAAAGGTTTGAGTGTAACAGTATCACAGTTAAGTTCGGAGGACAGGGCAGAAGTTCAGAAACTGGTTGAGAGTAATGGTGGTCGTTATTCTGGAGTGATGAGGTCTCGTGATACTACTCATCTCATTCTGCTGGAGGCAAAGGGAGATAAATATAAGTTTGCATTGTCTTGGAAGTTGCACTGCGTGAATAAGAAATGGCTATATGATAGCATCAGTGCTGGTTATTGCATGAACGAAAAACTATACCAATTGGATCCTGCGGATTCTGGGCCTAAAAGATCCACTCCTATAAAAGATAAGTCCAATGAAAAGCTTATTGTAGACTGCAGTGCCATAAATGCTTCGCTTGCTAGTCAAATGAATGAAACTGTTCAAAGTGATATGAGTCTTATGGTCAACCTGCAGCAACGCTGCTCTATAGATGCTCTTGATACTTTCAATATTTCCAGTCTTCGCAAATGTGGTCAGTTCTTGGATGGTTGCAAAATATATCTCACTGGCTTTAAAACTGTCCATTTAGACAAACTTCGTAAAATTGTGAATGCTGGTGGGGGCATGAGATTTAGTAAACTTTCAGATAGTATCTCCCACATAGTTTGTGGAGAAAAAGACCACCACCTGTTGGAATATGTTAAAAACAGCACAGTGAAACCCTATGTTGTGAACTTCATGTGGCTTCTTCAGTGTTGCAAACAAGAGAAGCTGGTCGATGAAAGTCCTTATATATGTGCAGAGTTTGCTCGTCTCAGTCCCCACAAAAACGCACAAGACTGTTCACAACCCTCTGCTTCTTTTTGTGCTCCTCCACCTCAGCCCATTCCTGTCACATGTGGTAATGGCACTGAAATTCTTAACAAAGATGTTACGATGCCTGATGATTTTTCTGAGATAATGAAGCAGTATGCTGGGAATGAAGAAAACACTGTTGCAAAAAATATGCCTGATAAAGATTCTAAAAGCTGTGGCAATGTAAATTTCAGCAAATCCAATTCAATGATTATTTCAACTGAAACCAAGAAAGAAGACAACGACCATGAATCAAGAAATACAGAGACATCTAATGCAGATGAAAAAGTCTCATCGACTCTTTCAGTGGTTCAAGACAAAAACAGTATATTTGCTGGAATGACATTTATAATAATTGGATTCGATGAGAATGATACAAAAATTTTTGAGAATGCAATATCATCAAATGCTGGTGTGGTATTGGGCTTGGATGAAAGTTCTGTTGATGTAGCAGTTGTGCCTTTAGTATGGAACAAAAAAGTTGCAAATGTAAACACTTTGGTCACTAGCTGTTGGCTTCAAAAGTGTGTTGAAGATGAATGTTTGCTGCCATTTGATGGTGATGAACTGTTTACGCCATTCCAAATTCCGTCATCCTGCCAACCCTTAAAAAATACTGTTATTTCGATCAGTCAGTATACAGGAATTGTAAGGGAAACCTTGGCACATTTAGCATCTGTTCTTGGAGCAACATGCCAAGATTATTTTGTGCGACGTGCAAGTCCTAAGCGTGGAATGCTAGCAAGTACTCATCTAATACTAAAAACACCCGATGGTGATAAGTATGCTGGTTCTAAAAGATGGCGATTACCAGCAGTCACTAAATATTGGCTACTGGATGCTGTTAATTCGAAGACTCTGCTTCCAGTTGAAAACTATTTGATTGATAAGCAAATTAATGCACAAAACATTGTGGATGAGGAATCAAATTCTATGAAAGATTCCCAAAAGTCAAATTCTAGTAGTCTAAAAAGGAGAAGCCACAGATTGCAGGAGAGAGAAAGTGTAAGTCCTACAGTTGATACAGAAATTGGAAATGTTGATGAGCGAGAATATGACAGCAAGACCATCAAAAGCAAAAGCATTAGGGTTAAGGAACTAATCGAAGATAACAGGAAGTTTTCAGCAAAGTCATCTTCCTCCAATTCATCTTCTGGAAGATCACCTCTACCAGATAAGCCATATTTTGATGTGTCTAGCATTTTAAGAGACTTGGATTCAAGTGTGGACAGTATTGATGGTAAACCAGATAAGAACAATGTGAGTATGTCTGTTGGTGAGCTGATTGACAAGAATCTAAATATAACTCTTAAACAACTAGGCTATAGGAGTGACAGTGAAAACACGGAGCAAAGTAATGATGGCATCATGAATAACTGTCAGAGGGTTAATGATTCAGGTCAAACTATTTCAAGTAAAACATCGAACTCATCTAAAGAAAATGCATTGAATGGTGTTATTGCTTGTGTTTCCAAAAAGCTCGGTGACATTCGAGCTGAAATCAATGAAATTATTATTTCACTTGGTGGAGAGTTTAGGTGGTCTTTTGATGAGACTTGCACACATTATATCTTCCGGGGTAAATTAAATGATGTTGCTAGAGAGTTCAGAGAAGCCAAGCGACTGGGTAAAAAGATTGTTTGTCCTGAATGGGTTCATGCGTGTCGAGATTCTGGCACTTGTGTCAGTGAAAGCTTATTCCCTCATAATTTGAAGCCTGGACTTGCATTATCAGACTTATCTACCGTCAAGTCAGTGCCAAATACCAGTGGTGTTGTGTCTAATGCAGAACACAATTCTGATGGCTCATTTATTTCTCCAAAACCAGTGCCACAAAATAATAAATTCAATCAGAATGGGGAGCATTCAACAGATGTAAGTAAGCAGCTTGATGAGCTCATATTTGCAGCAAAAACTGCAAAGGCAGGAAAACGACGTACTCGACAAAATGTGAACTCAAGTGTAGATAGCCCCATTGAAAAATGTGCTTCAAAAATCTCAACAGCTTCACCTCGATATCCCTCTTCCACCTCAGATGCAAAATATAAATTCCAACATATCGATGGAGCATCATCAGAACCTTCACAGGGAGTACCAATCACTTGGGATGACCCAACTGGCCGCTTGGAAAGAGAAAGAATTGCTGCCATTTCAACTTCTGATGAAAACCGTGATCCTTTGTTTAACGAACAGGGATCTGCTAACAAAACTTCGCTGCAAGATACAAAGTCATCTCTGATGGAAATGACATGTGCGAGTTCAAAAAGTCTTTTAGGATCAGTTCATAGATTCATGTTTACATCAGTGCCAGAAGAAGAGCGCAAGAAATATTCCACTATAGTTACCGAACTAGGCGGTGTAGTGCCAGACACCAATTTTTTTGATGAGGAGGCTTCACATCTCATTCTTGGACAACCAATAAAAAATGAAAAATTTTTAGCAAGTGTTGCATCTGGTAAATGGGTTCTTCACAAATCATATTTGGACGACTCATTGGCCAAGAAAGAATTCCTCCCAGAGGAAAGCTATGAGTGGGGTGGTGAAGAGACAAAATCTTTTATTTCAAAAAATTCAACTACAAGTATGTTAAAGATGTCTGTGTGTCCTCGGCGATGGAGAGTCAAACTTGCTAGTCAAGAAGATAGAAAAGGAGCATTTCATGATTGGAAAGTGGTACTTATTACAGACAAATCAAAAACAAGTTCCTACTGTAAAATTCTGAAAGCTGGAGGAGCAAACGTTTTTGTTCCTCCTTCAATACCCAATGACTTATCTATGCTGACGCATGCTTTTATTGAAATTGGTAAAAACTCTGATTTAAATCTGGACTTAGAGCCGCTAGTTGTGAACAGGGTTAAGTGTATGAAACCAGAATACCTGGCTTACTATTTAATAGATGATCCTCCTCCTCCTGAAATTGATTATTTTCATCCAGGGGCTAAAGAGCTTCTAGGTGAGATAAATTCTTCACACCATGGACATTCCAAGAGGCACAGCGATAACAGTAGAAGTTCTAGCACCAAAAGAGCAAGAGTTTGCTGAGATCAATTAGTGTAATAGTTCTACGAATTCGCTTTGCAAGATTCAGCATATATTCTAAATTGAACTAATTAAAACTTTGTTATTGAAGCAAAAGATGATGCATAGATTTTTTTAAAGTTGCCAAAAAAAAATTGCTGGTGTTTTTTTTTTTTTTTTTTTTTTTTTTTGCACCTATATGATTCATGAATTCATTTTTCATTCCCAAGACTGTAATTTGTTTCAAATTAACATAAGTGTATGCTGTGCATTTTTCAAATTCTTTTTATTTTTGCAAATTTCATGTGGGCACGCAGAGCATAGATAACTCAGAATTTTTTAGTAAAATACTTATAATCAAGAGATTAAAAAGACAAAAGTTGTGTATCCCACATTAATTTGAGAAATTCCATTTCAAGAATATGTGAGGTGTAAATAGAGCTTCCTTACATTAAAACTTGTATTCCAAGTATTTGTCCCATTCTCAGAAAATGTTTAAATAAAAATTTGCAAAGGTGTGTTCAAACTTCATTGTGTAAAAAATGTAGGTATGGTCATCTGCTATTTTTGATTTAGGCATATCTGTAACCTTGCTATGAGCTTTCCTATGCCTACCTCTATAAAACTGCTGCCAATATTAGTACAGAACCAAAAGAAGTAGAATATTCCCATCCACACTGTAGCACTGACACATCTACATCTTCACTAGTTCAATTAAGAAATACTGAAACACACAGACTGTATAACCCAACTCAGCGCGCTCACACTGAATTTTATTTCTTCAAATAAAGCTGTTGATCACTCAGCTCATCATTCACTTTAGTTGATAGCTCCTCATCATTCTAAAAATAAAAACTCCCAGTGACACTCATTTGTCTAAAGATGTAAGAATGTATATTAGTGGGAATTAAGTCGGGAAAATATGGTGGATGTTTCAGCTGCTCTCTCCCATTTAAACTTTTGGAGTAGTTCCTGTGTCCATGCTGCCGTGTAGGGAAGAGTGTTGTTGTAGAGAAACATATAACAATCTTCTTTTGTTTTACATTGGCATTGCCGACAGCTTTTTTGAGAAAGGCATGGGAAAACCTTGTGACAAGGTATGATGGATGGCTTAATCAAACTAGCTGATATGTAGAAAAAAAAGAGGTACCCATATTTTTTCATGTACAAAAGTTTGTACAGTTGATTGACCGGGATTAAACTATAAAAGTTTGATAAAAGATTTATTACAAAACTTGAAAAAACAACCAATAATAATATTGGTTAGATTTGCTCAAATGTAACTGATTGCCTTATTGGTTGAATTTTTCGAGTTTTAATGAAACTTTTACAGTGTAATCCTGGCCATAGACTCTTTGCTAATCTGACACATATTGGGCCAGGATGTGGCAGATTACTGGAAATAAATTGAAAATGCCCATTTGAATAATATAAATTTCTGCACACAGACATGCTGTGACATGTTTTCCTCTTCTATGCTCAAAGAAAACCATCCTAAAAATGGTGGATTACTGGACGGGCTGGATTAGCACATCACCAGATTATTAAGAGAACTACTGTATATTCTTTTTTCAGTATTCTAACTTTACAGTTTGGTTGAAAAAAAAAATACTCAAAGTCATATGTAGAATTATAGAATATTCAAATAGACTTGTAATGTTTTCTTTGTTATCCGTGATATGAATGCCAGAACTCTACCAGCAGACTTATCCTGTTATCAAGACAGGGTTTCTAGCGACCTGGAAAGTCAGGGGAAAAGGTGGAAATATTTGGCAAAAGTCCAGGGAAATGTGCAAATATTGGGGAAAGTTACATGATAGGGAAAAAACAAATTTGAAATTTGGAAGTTCGTGACTTTTAATTATATTTCTTTCTTTCATAGTTTTGGTCAGGGTAATGTACAGATTTTTTGCAGGGAACTCTGCAAGGTCTTTTCAAGTCTTTCTTTCAGGCAGAGTCTAAAACAGATTTATATCTTTATGCAGTCCAATGCATAGGCATATATGGTGTAAATATCAGCTTACATTTTAAGTGTTCAATCTATCTCAGTGATAATGCCAATGAAATTGTGGAAATTTTCAATTGCTGTATTCACACACACAATTATTTTTGAACTTGGAGCATCTTTTTCCCCTTTTTGCATAGTGGACCCTAGAACCTAAAACACATTGTAATTACAAATATAAAATTACATTAGTATAATCAAAACTTGTTTTTAAGAGAAATTTCTTGAAATCAGTAAAGTTGTCACACTTTTTCTTTTTAATACAGGGTGGTTCAGAAAGACTCATCCGATTTCAAAGCTATATATTTTTGTGTAAATTAAAACAGAATGATAAGTAATATAGGAATATGAAGGAGAAAATGTTAAAGTTTTAGATTATAAACAAATTAAGGATGCTAAATGTGTTGTTTATGAAGCTCCTTCATTGAAGTGAAATGGTGTTTACTTAAAAAGTTTCCTGTTTCTTCCTTTGTATGATGTCATCTGGTAATCATGTAGAGTATGGGTTTCTCAAACTGTGCACATGTCACCCTGTTGTGTCGCCAACCTTCGTCAGGGATGCCACTTCCCTGACAAGGGTTGTTAAAAAAGATTGTGTTAAACTGCTCTGGGGAGCCGCAGATAAGCATTGATTAGAGAGGGGCGCTGCAGGTGGAAAAAGTTTAGAATCCCGAACCTAGAGTGTTTCTAAACCTACTGTTTGGCATGTGTTTAGGAAACAAACATGTTACAAGCCATAAAAATTACATACCTTACAAGCTCTGAAGCTTACTGATGAGCTAAAATGACGGAAATTCTTCCTTCACATACAAAAAGTTATGGGTTGAAAATTGCATCTGAATTCAATTAGAGGGGTTTTGCAAGATTTCTTGACATTATACGTGTGACTGAAAAAAAAAAAGTCATTCAACATTTGTAACAAAAACGTGAGTATTTTTCCTTTACAATCATGTATAGTATCCAGAATTTTGTAGTCTTGAATCATTTCTTAAATGCTAGAACTTTTTTCCTTTTCTTATGATTCTTTCTGCATAGTTAATTAAAATATATATCATATTTTGAAATTGATTCTTTTTTTGAAACACCCTGAATTATGTGATGTAGAAAAATGCTCTATATGGTTATGTGTATATAAGTTTATTATATTTTTGCTCGTTTTTCCTCCTAACTCAATTTATATAGTGGCAAATGCTCAAGGAATATTAATTGATATCAAGATCTTATCTCCCTAGGAAAATAAGTGTTTTTAGTGCTATGTACTTCCCATCTTTCGAATTTCGTAGAAATCCATGAAAATGATATTTTCTCAAAATAAAAAAAATAATTTTTTCACATTTACATCATTATTCAGAATTATGTGTACAGTATTTAAATTTGACACTTATCCAGAATTTTGTAGTCTTGAGTCATTTCTTAAATGCTAGGATATTTTTTTTTATGGCTGCATCGATAGCAGGTTTGTGTTATTTGTTCAAGAATATGTTTGAAAAATTAGATTAAATGTTACTGAATTTATTTTTTGTATTGTTTGTGTAGTTTTGTTGACAAAAATTGTCTGATTTTTGTCATTGAAATTCAATAATTATGTAAAGCGAACATTTCACATTTTTCAAAGGAATGGGTGCATAGCTAATCTTACTGGAAAACTAATTTTTATCAGTGTCACATATTAGGATGATTAAGTGTGTGTCAAAGTCAGATAATTGTAATTGTGTTTTTTTTAAAGCAAAAGAAACTGATCCAGAATAATATAGAGGATGCATGTAATTGCATCCAGGTGAAAACATGAGTGTTCGTCAATTTTAAAATATATTTTCCTCCTTGTATGTTATGCATTTATTACATTTCTTTCTTTTTTGCTGTATGGTGGTTATGTTCATATATCATACATGTATTCATATAAACATACATGAAGAGCATGTGAATGTTAAATGTAATAAATATTTTAGTGTAACACAAATTCTGCTATAATGTTTTCATGGTTGTATGTACTATATCAGTTAAAATTCAACAATAACTCCACAGTATTTGCCATTCATAACAGTAGACAACTTAGCATACATGGTGTGCATGAAGGAAGTATACAGTTCCAACATTTGATAGGAAAATAAATAGTCAGACCTTGATATAATGTCTATCACTATGAATCCATAGAGGGGGCCCTTGAAGAGTGTCCCTACTTCATGAGGAGAGGGGCCATGGGTCTCAGTGCCGTGCTCGATTAAACTCATGATTGGGGCCCGTCATCCTATTGGGAGATACATTCACAAATCAAGAGCTTTGATGTTACAACCATCTCAAGAGTGGGAGCTCCCGTGCAAGAACTCTGTCATATGCACAGGGGCAATGGCTAAAACTGTCTATGGACCGGACCATCATACGGTTAGTTAGTCATCAATGCATTGTCTTTGTCGATTTCGTCCGTCCATCGTCTGCTGTGATCTAGCCTAGGAATATGATATATGAGAATGTTGCTCCTATATACTTACGATTCCTGACAGATTTTTTGACTATCAAATAATCACTGACAATTCAAGTAGATGATTTCAAATCAGATTGGAAATTAGCAATTCAATCAGAAAATGACAAGCCACTCTGCTATAGGGACGTGAACCAATCAACGTGATTTTAATGAATATCGTTACAAAAGTGTTAACATTTTGATCGATTGCCATCTTACGCAATTTCGAAGTTTTTATGTGAATATTTACTGAATAAAAGGTGTTCCACTTTCGGGCAATCGCCGATATCACCGTAAGGTAGCGGTTCTCAACCGGTGGCTCCTCGGCCGCTCTAGAAAAAAAAAACCCATTAAAATTTAAAAAAATAATTATAAATATTTTTTAATAGTAAAACTAAATCAGTAACGTTAATGAATAATTAAAAATGGACCTACAGGGCTCCGCCATAAAAAAAAATTTCTAAAAAGGGCTCCGTGAGTCAAAAAAGGTTGAGAACCGTTGCCGTAAGGCAATTTGGTCTGGGTGCCTACCGGCTTCAAAAGTCATCAAAGTTACTCGAGTGGGCCTTCGGCCCATATCAAGAAAGGACTGTCGTACAGTTCGCATGCAGATTTGCTGATGTCTTAACATTGAAATCTGTAGTGATTTTTTTTTTTTGAGGCAGCGTTGTGTGTGCACGTCTAGCTCATGAAATGAGTCTTAGGTGCCGTTCTTTCAGGGTCTTTTTCTGCTCACTCCTCTGTCGGAGATTCGATGTTTTTGCGGATTACTTATATTCACGGTACGCTCTTGCGATTTTGTTTTGCGCAAAAATTAAAATTTCGTTTCTACCTCGGACTATTGAGCCACGTTCAAAGTCGCTGAAATCGCAATATCCAGCCATTTTAGCAGCAGAAACGCAGATCTAACAGCTTCCCTAGCTACCTGTTGTCTTGTATACGTGCTGCTGACCGTATCGAGTTACGTTGATTGTGGGTACATTTCTTCTTCATGACGAAAGACGTTACTCTACCTTGTTAATACGACAGATACGGAAAAATGACTGAGTGAGGAGATAGCGATGTTTCAGGAAAGGAAAACTCATCTCTGCCCACACGGGGACTCGATCCCCGGTCCTCCGTTTGCCGGACGAGTGCTCTACCAACTAAGCTATGGAGAGGAGATATCGGTTCGGCAAAACGAGAGGCCGGTGTTTGAGTCCCCCGTGGGGGTGCAGAGATGAGTTTCTTTCCTGAAACATCGATATTTCCTCACTTAGCGAGTTTTCCGTACCTGTCGTATTTTTTTTTATTTTCAAACGCTCGTTTGTACCAGTTTTTCTGGCACTTCAGTGTAGTTTCTTCCATTTGCATTGTAATGATGAGAAACTTTTTTTAACTGAAAAAGTATTGTAAATTTTTGCATGCGTTTTCAAGATATAGTTTCTCATTGTATTCGTCATCTGTGATAAAAATTTCGAAAAATTCTTTTTTTTTAATTGCCATTTTTTTCACCTGGTCCTATCATTTCTTAAACTATTGTATTACAGATAGGGAAAAATACTTATCTGAGTTTGTAGTCCATTTTTTACACATGTTGAGTGAATAATGTTGTGCATGCAAACCCTCAGTCGCCCTACAGATATCAATGATAATTTAGGTTTTGTGGAGAATAGTGGAGAATATTCTCATCGATAATTCTCACAGCTCTTGTAATCCGAAATGTGCTGTGTACCTAATATAGATTGTTTAGAAATGCGTGTTATGTGTTCGAGAAGTGCTGCCACATGTCTTCCGCATTCGAAAGCAAAGATTCGACGTGTTATTTACCCGTACGCATTATGCGGGAATTTGTCATAGTGCGTACTGCTTTATGTATAAACTGAAAATATCTTAATTGGCAAAGTTGAATAGCTGCTACCTCTTAAATTTTATTTCCGACCCCCCTCGATTTGATGCGATTTTATAAATCTTTGAACATATAAAATTGATGAAACCTCTCAAAAAATGACAACGAAAGGAATAAATTCTTACTAGATAAAAGAATATACGTATTGTATTTACAGGGTGTCCTGTAAGTGCTAATGCGGCCTTTATCACACCAACCGTCCATCGTAGAGGTATGATTCTAATTTAAGAAATGCTCAAAATGTGTTTATAAATAACTTTGTACAGTTTTGAGAGTGAAAATATAGTATGTCACAAAATAAAAAATCTAAATTTTTACATGATCCCCATTTCCTCTAATATTCAATTGGAAAGTTGTTGCCCTATATTCCCTGAGGCCAACGGAAAAAAAATTCTGTTTCTGTTAGGAATTTGAAATTCATTCAAACTTTGGAGACTGATTCATGTGTATTCTGTACTTACTATCGGGTTAATTTCTTGCAAAATTCTTGCACTATAACCATTTTGGATTAAAACAAAGAATCCGTCGATTTAAATGAGTGGTTCTTAACCAGGGGTGCGAAAAAGCATTTTTTGGGGTTGCGAGATGGGAGGAAAAATTGTAAAAGGCTGACTGATTATTCAGGAAAACTGAAATAATGCTAAAAATTTAAATGTTTGATCAAAAAAAGCGACTCATCCCTACATTTTGTCACCTCATTTTTTTGCTTAAAAAAATTCAGAAATGTTTTTCGCTAAATTTTAATTGTCCACCAAGACATTTTCATATGCTGTTGTCGCATGCTTTTGCAAAGTTTTTTTTTCCGTTAAGCGATACTTCTTTTCGATCTTAATTGTATGAATGATGGTAATTTAGTAAAATATGATTTCATTGAAATGCGAACTAGCTCACGTATCCAAATGGAATTTCAAAATTCTGACTCTCGACAATTGTTTGTATGTACGGTGTTGGAACCATTTCCAAAACTAAAGAAGACAATTTTGAAATTGTTCGTTGCCATCTACCTTTGCGAAATGGGGTTCTCACTAATTTTGTTGATGAAAACAAAAACCAGAAATCACTTAAATGTAATAGATGAATCATGGGTAAGCCCCTTTTAAGGGATCACATACCCCCTTAAAGCATCAAAACATCGATGATTTTTCTATTAAACTCTCTCTATCGAAAGCTTTGGCTTTCAATGGATTACTTACCAAAAACTGCATGCAAAAATTCCACTTGGAACACGAGTTATGTCTGAAAGTAAAAAAGGATTATATTTATGTTGTGAAGAGAGGTTTTTATGGTTTTTGCGATTTTTCTCAAAAACACAATTTTCAACCCATCGAGCACGAATAACTCAAAAAATAATTATCCGTATTTAAAATAAAAATTGGCAGTTTTATTTGCACTGATGCAAAGATTATAAAGTAAACTAAAAGATTTCAGATCCATACATAAATATTTTATTAATAAAAAAAAAATAATTTTTTTTTAATTTTTGAAATTAAATTTATAAGAAATTTAAGATAAAATCAAGAATTCAAATTAAATAAGTATGAATCAATGAGAAATTTAAATCTTTTAGTTCATTTTATAAAATGAACCGTTTTCTTCATTTTAATTTCAATATTACGGGGTTACATGTCATGGCATTTTATCATGCACGCAAGCTGTTTTTAATATATTTTTTTCGAAAATTTTCAAAACATTAAGTATTAGAAGTAGTAAGTAGTATACGCAGCGGTATACCGCGCTTTTTTGGCACGCTCCATCTCCGGGGACCTTCCGTCTGACGCGTCGCTTGACCGCGATAATGTCAATTTCCGCCACCAGATGGCGCCACCGGAAATGTTCCCGATTTTTCGCGCGTTTTTGACCGACTTCCTTTTTTAGCCGAATTTATAGCACCAGATCACCTGTCGGATATATTTCGAACCAGAATACCTGTCGACCGTATTTATTTTCAAAATGGCGGTTGGTCTTATTTATTTGGAAAAAAACTTTTTCAATGCCCTATCGGGATTCGAACCCATGACAGCCGATAAACTATTTCGTTCTCCGGGATAGTGTGCTAACCACTGAACCAAATAGACTTGCTAGACAAAAGCCTTATGAAATAAGTATATAAAAATAATAAAACGTAGAACGTTTAAGGAAGTGTATTAAAGAACGTCGCTCCTAATTTTCATGTGCCTATGATCGACGATCGTCCACGGAGTTATTGGTGAAAAGGGCGCATATTGTGAACCATATCTACTGTTTTTCAATTATTTTCCACGAACCTTTTTTTAAATAAATTTTTAAAAATTTTCTCAAGATGGTCGATCACGTCACCCACGTTGATGACGATACTAGATGGCAACACTACCGATATTTAACTTCCGTGAAAATTATTCACTATGTCGTTATATAAAAAAATTTATGAAATGTCGTTCCGATTTTCTCTTTGGGCATGAAGCTGCATTAGAAATGAATTTAAAAGAGAAAAAATTAAGTCGCCAAATTACGGCGAAAATGTCAATTTTGGCACCAAACTCTCTAGCTGTTTTCAAATCTCAAGTTTGAAAAGATATAGTTCGTTTATGATGATGCTAATTAACCACCAGTGTTCAAATTATGCTGCTTCGAGAAGAGCCTTTTTATAAAAAAATATCCAAGTTAATCAAACATGATCCAAAAAAAAAACGCTCACTTTCCAAGCGTTATTATTTTTTCCCATCGTCTTTGGATCTTTAAGAGATTAGATACCAAAAATATGCACAAAAAAAAAAACCACACACAAGTTTTCATTGTCAACATTTCTATATTTCCTTCCATAACGAAACGAGATTTGTAACTACACCCTTAAAAAGCTTATTCTTTAGACATCACTTCTTATACCACATAAATAAGAAAAATATTGTGTCTTCCCGCACTTTATTATTTTATTTCTATTTTAGTTTTTCATTATGTCACTTTATTCATGGCTTTTATTTTATTCACTTCAAACACTTAAAAATTTATTTATTTCACTTTATCCAACTTATTCTATATTTAATTATTCAAACTTTTATTCAAAAATTTTTAATATTTTCTTTATTTTATTATCTTTTTCATTTCGTTTATTTTTAATCATTCAAAATTTTATTTTTTAATGTTTCATCGTTCATCTATTTTATTTTTTAATGTTTCATCGTTCATCTATTTGATTTTATTATCTTTGTGTGAACATTTTATTTTCATTGATATTATTTTTTAAATTTAAACCTACTTTTAGTTTTTCATTATGTCACTTTATTCATGGCTTTTATTTTATTCACTTCAAACACTTAAAAATTTATTTATTTCACTTTATCCAACTTATTCTATATTTAATTATTCAAACTTTTATTCAAAAATTTTTAATATTTTCTTTATTTTATTATCTTTTTCATTTCGTTTATTTTTAATCATTCAAAATTTTATTTTTTAATGTTTCATCGTTCATCTATTTTATTTTTTAATGTTTCATCGTTCATCTATTTGATTTTATTATCTTTGTGTGAACATTTTATTTTCATTGATATTATTTTTTAAATTTAAACCTACTTTTAGTTTTTCATTATGTCACTTTATTCATGGCTTTTATTTTATTCACTTCAAACACTTAAAAATTTATTTATTTCACTTTATCCAACTTATTCTATATTTAATTATTCAAACTTTTATTCAAAAATTTTTAATATTTTCTTTATTTTATTATCTTTTTCATTTCGTTTATTTTTAATCATTCAAAATTTTATTTTTTAATGTTTCATCGTTCATCTATTTTATTTTTTAATGTTTCATCGTTCATCTATTTGATTTTATTATCTTTGTGTGAACATTTTATTTTCATTGATATTATTTTTTAAATTTAAACCTACTTTTAGTTTTTCATTATGTCACTTTATTCATGGCTTTTATTTTATTCACTTCAAACACTTAAAAATTTATTTATTTCACTTTATCCAACTTATTCTATATTTAATTATTCAAACTTTTATTCAAAAATTTTTAATATTTTCTTTATTTTATTATCTTTTTCATTTCGTTTATTTTTAATCATTCAAAATTTTATTTTTTAATGTTTCATCGTTCATCTATTTTATTTTTTAATGTTTCATCGTTCATCTATTTGATTTTATTATCTTTGTGTGAACATTTTATTTTCATTGATATTATTTTTTAAATTTAAACCTACTTTTAGTTTTTCATTATGTCACTTTATTCATGGCTTTTATTTTATTCACTTCAAATCCAAAGTAACAATTGGAGTTCAAATCCAAAGTAAAACTAAAAGGGGTATGGGGTCATAGCGTTATCTTGACCATGGGATGTTGTCTGTGGTTATCAACTAATTCCCGATAATTACTACACGCTCTTTGGAGTTCAAATCCAAAGTAAAACTGAAAGGGGCGCTATATATAACCCCCGACAGCAAGGAAAGACCATCATTCTTAGTTACAAACTCGATCGAGATGGATTCCGCTGCAATCTTTGACGAAAACCCATTACCTAGTGATATTGACTGGGATCTAGAGGAATAACACTGAAAATAAAATTATGACACTAAGAAAATAAAATCAAATAGATAAAATAAAGAAAAAATTAAATTAATTAAAAATTAAATTGAATAATTAAATAGAGAATAAGTTGGATAAAGAAAAAATAAATTTTTAAGTGTTTGAAGTGAATAAAAAAAAAATAAAATTGTTTATTTTGTCGTTTGAAGACTTTACATTTCTTAAATGATATATATATATATATCGGTAGCTATTGTCATTCACAATAGTACTCAGATCTTGTAGCAACCGATGACCCCTTCTTCCATTCTCTGGGCATCCATCTTTGTTGATAGTCCTTTGCAAGGATAAGGCAGACACATGGCAGTCTCCCACACACTTTTTGTTCAAATTTATCCTCTTTAAAATTTGTAATATTTTTTTCTACCATTTTTTCTTTATTACCATTTTCAATGTTTTTTTAAATCATTTTCATCATTTTCAATGACCTCTTTTATTTTAAAGTATAATTATTTTACTGAATAAACGCCTTTCTATAATATTTGTGCTTGATGTAATTTCTCTTCCACTATATTGATGATATATGCCGTCTTTTCACCTAAATTTGTACCCGTTCTGAACGACATTCTTGGATTACAAACCCATCGATTGGTCAAGATTGTGTCGTAATATAGGACATCAAAGTTCTCGAAGTTAAGAGTGAACGCCCAAATTTTGTTGACCTAATCGTCTTTTTCAACAGTCTGGTATGGGTAATAAATTTTTTTATCAGGCGTATACGTTCAAAGTGAATTTAAAGTGATAAATTTTGTCTAAATCAAAGTATTACTCTCAGCATTAACGCTCATATGGGTGAGATATATTGAGTATTTAATGTGGTATGGGGGTTTCGTGACCTCGTTGATGTTCAACAATTCGATATGAGAGTTATCAAGTACCGATGTAATTTTGCTGAGACTCGTAAAACTCATGAAAAAACACGAAGAAATATACAGAGATAATATTTTATAACATTAAAGCTGAAGTATCTCCGCGACAATAGGTTAATAAACAATAGAAAGATAGCAGGAAGAAACCTCGACGAAAAATCTTTTCATCGAAAATGCAAGTTTTATCGGAAAATAATTCTTTGAAACGTCGCGAATGATGAGTCCAAGGAAAAGTTTGAATGAGCATACGAAGAGTAAAATAATCGAATTCATATTTTATTAGCTCACGGTAATTAAAGTATTTTCTGTTAAAAAAGTTGATGAAAATGATACAACTGTGTCTTTTTTTTAAATCAAAAATCGGTAATTTGAAAAGGGGAAAAATCACGAAATCAAAGAAAATATGTCAAAAGGAATTAATGCATTGAAATAATAAAAGAGGTTTGTTAAGTCTCATCATATTGAACATCATTCGAAAATTACGTGAATACTTTATCCATTTGAACAATTCAGTTTTGAAAAACCATTATTCATCTCATCCATACACCATAAACCAAACATCTCTGTATTTGTTTCGTCTATCCGTCTTTGATATTGCAGTCATCTGTATCCATACTACCTTTTCTATTGTCGCTCTTGTTTGGGGGGTGGGAGAACAAATCAACTAGTTGACTAGCGCAAAGTTTAGGTTGAATCCTTTGAAACCACTGTGGAAAAACTAAAAGAACGACATGTATCCCATTTTGTTGAATTTGTGAAAATAATCTAAGAAGAATAACTTATATATATAAAAACTCATTTCGTTTTAGAGTGTGATATCCGGAGTACTTTACGACAACAGCTGAAAAAATCATTTCATTTCGTTAAATCTTGGAATTTTATGTGAACGTAAAATTGTTTTGTTTCTCTTGCATTTTTCATCATAAATTAAGAATTTTCCCTTATATATTGTGTTTGTATGTGTTTTTTCTGTGTTTATTTTTTATTTGACATCAGTAATTTTGTCTTGTGTTTTTTTATATTTTTTTGTTAATTTTATAAATATTTTATTTATCCCTTAATAACAATGTAATTTTTTTAATCGTCGGTACAGACATTTTTCTCTAGATGGTATATATGTTTCCCATAATTCAATTTTTTTTTCTGTATATATAAAAATAATAAATTTAATTTCATTTGAAATAGAATATGTTAAAATTAGTAAAAGATAGTAAATTGAATGAGAGAAAACAGCTGAGAATTCGTCCATCTCGAGAAATTGAATATGTCGGAATTAAAGATTGGAAACCAAAAACTGATTTTGGAAAGCATTCACTGTGAGAACTTTTATGAAAGAAACAATGGATTCACACTGAATAGTTAGGGCGGAATAATGTGTTCAGTTGGTCATTCTAAGCGAGACCTTTGAAAGTAATAAGTGTCACTCACGTAGGTCACGTTCTAAGTCACGATATAACATGCGATTTAGAAACAGTAAAAAAAGGACTTTCATTTTGAAGTCTTGCTGGCTAAAAATTCCTAGTGGATTATTTTTATCATTTTTATGAGTTTTAACATTTTTTCATGTTATTTATCCCTTTTTTTATAAAAGTATTATTATTTTATTTAATACACACATGCTTCTGAGAAAATTGGTGCGAGAAAGAATAAAAGTTAAAATGTCATGTCCACTCTTTAGTTGACACCAGTCATATCGGATACAGTAGTTTATTTTTAGCCTTTTGTTATTCTCATCACTATTCGAAAAAACGTGCCTCTCGTTATAACAATGTCTGCTAAGGAACGTAAAATTCATGAAAAAAAAAAAAAAAAAAAACTCGAATAAACATACAGATATAATATTTTATAGTACGTAAGCCGGAGTAACTTCCCGGATTGATAAACATTAGAAATCTTTTCAGCAGAAATGTAAGAAACATTCATATTTCATAAAACGCCAGGAAATGAATATTTTCTTAAGTTATGAAAATTTTATTCATTGAGACATGTCAGAGACACGGTTTTCATGCCCAATTCAACGTAAATACAGTTTAACACTAGAAAGACCACGTCGATTTTTCATAATGAAGCATATTAATTGCTGAAATCCCGCTAGCATTTGTCACTTCCAGTGGAGATCGTGATAAGTACAGAGTTATGCAAGACGTATCAGAGGATAGCGCTGTGACGGCCCAGAGAAAATTTTTTAGCCGTGAAGAGACCGGGAAAGCCTTGATCGGGATCATCGTTGTGTCCGTGATTATCACGTTATCTAGCCTTGCATTGAATGTGTACGACGACCCCAGCTTCAAATTTAGAGGAAACTGTTCTCGTTCCCAACCTCTTGGTGATGGTGTTTTTTTCACGAAATGTAATGCAATTTATGACATTCGTGTTTTTGTCAATAACACACCGACGATAAAAGGAATTAATTTAAATTCCAGACAAATGTATAAACTTATCGAGCATGCTATCGATATCTTGATATGAATAAATATTTGAACTGTATAAACTTGTAGTCTGTCTCATTTTTTGAACTACGCGTGAAATTTATTCACATGACATTTTAATTTAAAAATATATTATTTAAGAAATGTAAAATCTTCAAACGACAAAATAAACAATTTTAAGTAAATAAAAATAAAATAACAAAGATAATGAAAAAACGATATATAGATGAATAGTAACGATAAAAACATAAAGAAAATAAAATGTTGACACAAAGATAATAAAAATCAAATAGATAAAATAAATAAAAATTAAAATTTTTGAATAAAAGTTTGAATAATTAAATATAGAATAAGTTGGAAAGGCTTGAATTAAAAAAAATATATATGTCAATGGAAATAAAGTGAACTAAAACAAGTGAAATAAATAATTTTTAAGTGGTTGTGAATGTAATATAAAAATAAACTAAAAATGAAAAAATAAGCTAACACTGAAAATAAAATTATGACACTAAGAAAATAAAATCAAATAGATAAAATAAAGAAAAAATTTAATTTTCGAATATAAGTTTGAATAATTAAATAGAGAATAATTGGATAAAGTGAATTAAATAAATTTTTAAGTGTTTGAAGTGAATAAAATAAAAGCCATGAATAAAGTGACATAATGAAAAACTAAAAGTAGGTTTAAATTTAAAAAATAATATCAATGAAAATAAAATGTTCACACAAAGATAATAAAATCAAATAGATGAACGATGAAACATTAAAAAATAAAATAGATGAACGATGAAACATTAAAAAATAAAATTTTGAATGATTAAAAATAAACGAAATGAAAAAGATAATAAAATAAAGAAAATATTAAAAATTTTTGAATAAAAGTTTGAATAATTAAATATAGAATAAGTTGGATAAAGTGAAATAAATAAATTTTTAAGTGTTTGAAGTGAATAAAATAAAAGCCATGAATAAAGTGACATAATGAAAAACTAAAAGTAGGTTTAAATTTAAAAAATAATATCAATGAAAATAAAATGTTCACACAAAGATAATAAAATCAAATAGATGAACGATGAAACATTAAAAAATAAAATAGATGAACGATGAAACATTAAAAAATAAAATTTTGAATGATTAAAAATAAACGAAATGAAAAAGATAATAAAATAAAGAAAATATTAAAAATTTTTGAATAAAAGTTTGAATAATTAAATATAGAATAAGTTGGATAAAGTGAAATAAATAAATTTTTAAGTGTTTGAAGTGAATAAAATAAAAGCCATGAATAAAGTGACATAATGAAAAACTAAAAGTAGGTTTAAATTTAAAAAATAATATCAATGAAAATAAAATGTTCACACAAAGATAATAAAATCAAATAGATGAACGATGAAACATTAAAAAATAAAATAGATGAACGATGAAACATTAAAAAATAAAATTTTGAATGATTAAAAATAAACGAAATGAAAAAGATAATAAAATAAAGAAAATATTAAAAATTTTTGAATAAAAGTTTGAATAATTAAATATAGAATAAGTTGGATAAAGTGAAATAAATAAATTTTTAAGTGTTTGAAGTGAATAAAATAAAAGCCATGAATAAAGTGACATAATGAAAAACTAAAATAGAAATAAAATAATAAAGTGCGGGAAGACACAATATTTTTCTTATTTATGTGGTATAAGAAGTGATGTCTAAAGAATAAGCTTTTTAAGGGTGTAGTTACAAATCTCGTTTCGTTATGGAAGGAAATATAGAAATGTTGACAATGAAAACTTGTGTGTGGTTTTTTTTTTTGTGCATATTTTTGGTATCTAATCTCTTAAAGATCCAAAGACGATGGGAAAAAATAATAACGCTTGGAAAGTGAGCGTTTTTTTTTTGGATCATGTTTGATTAACTTGGATATTTTTTTATAAAAAGGCTCTTCTCGAAGCAGCATAATTTGAACACTGGTGGTTAATTAGCATCATCATAAACGAACTATATCTTTTCAAACTTGAGATTTGAAAACAGCTAGAGAGTTTGGTGCCAAAATTGACATTTTCGCCGTAATTTGGCGACTTAATTTTTTCTCTTTTAAATTCATTTCTAATGCAGCTTCATGCCCAAAGAGAAAATCGGAACGACATTTCATAAATTTTTTTATATAACGACATAGTGAATAATTTTCACGGAAGTTAAATATCGGTAGTGTTGCCATCTAGTATCGTCATCAACGTGGGTGACGTGATCGACCATCTTGAGAAAATTTTTAAAAATTTATTTAAAAAAAGGTTCGTGGAAAATAATTGAAAAACAGTAGATATGGTTCACAATATGCGCCCTTTTCACCAATAACTCCGTGGACGATCGTCGATCATAGGCACATGAAAATTAGGAGCGACGTTCTTTAATACACTTCCTTAAACGTTCTACGTTTTATTATTTTTATATACTTATTTCATAAGGCTTTTGTCTAGCAAGTCTATTTGGTTCAGTGGTTAGCACACTATCCCGGAGAACGAAATAGTTTATCGGCTGTCATGGGTTCGAATCCCGATAGGGCATTGAAAAAGTTTTTTTCCAAATAAATAAGACCAACCGCCATTTTGAAAATAAATACGGTCGACAGGTATTCTGGTTCGAAATATATCCGACAGGTGATCTGGTGCTATAAATTCGGCTAAAAAAGGAAGTCGGTCAAAAACGCGCGAAAAATCGGGAACATTTCCGGTGGCGCCATCTGGTGGCGGAAATTGACATTATCGCGGTCAAGCGACGCGTCAGACGGAAGGTCCCCGGAGATGGAGCGTGCCAAAAAAGCGCGGTATACCGCTGCGTATACTACTATTAGAGATGTGCAAAATTTTATACTGGCATAGGATAGCATAATTAATTAAAAATATGTGAGAAAATTTTTGGTAAATCAATGGTTAAATAGTATTTTTAATGATATTTTAACTAGAGCATAGTTTTTCCCCCATTTTAAAGGGTATGTGATCCCAAAGAACCTCAAATTCAGCATATTACAACGTGTGTGAAAAAACAATAACAAATAGTAAAAGTGTTGACGTGTGCAGTAATTTTAATTTTGCCGCGTTGATACCTGTGTGCATTTCTTATTCACAATAGATTAATTTTACAATCATCTTTCAAGTTTAGAATTTTTATAGCAATTAATTAGTGGATACCTAATGTACTTGATGGCAAAAAATTTTTTTTTTAACAAATAGGCAACTCATTATTCAAAGGGGTGCGGGAACGTAAATCGAATCGCAAGGGGAGTGCAGGATGGAAAAAATGTTAAGGAACCACTGATTTAAATTGTTTTGTATATAAAAAGAATCGTGTGTTTAACAGGGTTTTTCCCCCGTCTGATGTAGTAAGAGTGATGCAATTTGCCACTCCAACTTTTACTTGCCGAAGTTAGAAGACCGTGAAATGAGGTCAGTATTGCCCGAAAGAGGTCGTTAAACTCATTCGAATTCGTTTCGCGCGTGTTGTAAAACTCATCATGCTACCTACCTACCACGGTGCTAACTAAAGCTCGCTCATGGAAGAGGAAAGTCAAAGAAAGGCGGAAAATGAAACGCTTTCACTTGTTATTCTCTCAAAAGGAAGTTTTTCAAAATCTCAGACAGAAGAAACGTCTTCTGTCATCGTCCATGGGGGCCGTTAATCCGCGGACATTCATCACCATCCGGTAAGACATGATTTCTCTTCCGATACATTACTATAAAAACAATTCATGGTGAAAATCACACACTTTCATTAGTCTCAAACGCAGTTTATTTGAACGGTAATTTTAATTTTGGTGTGCTTATATGAAAACCCTGATGCCTTATAGATATCATTCAGATTTCTCCTGGCCGTCAGTACGTCGGGGCTCCGTGCTTCACGGAACCCCCGGGTAAGCTAATAGATGCATAAATTCTTCCTACGTGACTTATTAAACTACTGTTTGCGTAATTATAAAATAAAATTTGGTATTTTTGAAAAATTTCAGTCTTACATGTAATGCTAAGTTATCTGTATGATTCAGTAGATAGTATTAGAAGAGTCGCTGGATGGCCACGGCTGTGGTTACGACCTTGACTGACACGAGGTCATTCGCTTGGCCGTACGGTGCCTTTGTTTCGAGGTCCACCCCAACAGCAAGTTTGACAGTCGCTTCTCTGATCGTTACTCTGATGTTCGCCATCGTAACTCAAGTTCTGTTCGCTTTGGTTCTAACTGCCTCTTCGTCGTCATTGCTCGAGTTCCTGCCTCTGCGAGAACACTACAGAGGTGAGCATTTCTTAATGCGTTTTTGGATGGTTTTAGATCCAGGGGTAAATCTTCAAAAGCTGGTGTCTTCGTTTACATCAGTGGTTCTTAACCCTTTTCCCTTCCCGCACCCCAAGTGCAATGCGACTTACCTTCCTGCACCCTCCCCCTCCCGGATAATGCGTTTTTTACCTGTTAGAAAAACAGATAAAAAACGCATGTTAATTACATTAACAATTTATTTTTTCATTTATTATTTAATGCCCGTTTTAGCTGTGGCTAACATTTTTAATTTGGCTTTATTTTATTCTTTTTTTTCATAAAATTAATTCAAAAACGAAACTTTTAAAAAAGTTATCATTTTTTAACATTTTTTGAGATTCGGAAAAAAAGATTCATTGAAGAATTAGTTCTTCACTTATTGATTCCAGCCGTAACCACTATAAATAAATGTTTCTTTCACACTTGACTAATTTTTTTGACGTTTTTCTTGAGTCATGTTCACGACAGTATCAAATCTAAGCACAACATGCGAATAACATGAAGCACCAATGTAAACAAGCCACGAAATAATTTAGTTAAATATAATGATAGTTTTTCTCAACTAATCGAAAAAGAAACTTTTGCAACGCAAATTTCGTGCGACATATTTCTGCAAGTGAAAGCCAAAGAGATGAGGTATCAAAATATTCGCAGGATTCATATTCTTTTCAAAATTGAAAAATTCAGTTTTTATCGTCATTTCAATTTTCCTGAATAATCAGTCAACATTTCAACATTTTGTAATTTTTCCCCATCTCAGACCCCCCTCCCCCCCGTAAAACGCTCTCCCGCACTCTTAAAGAACCACTGACTTACACGTAGGAAATAAAAAAGAAATATTATATTGGAATTTTGATTATTTTCTTTTGTTATCGGCCAACACCTTCATTTATATGTTTTTGTGTTACTTTTGCTTATAGTCATCATTCCATCTAATCTCTTCATTCGAGAAGAGGAGAGAAAGGATTCACTTAATTTAATTAGAACGTCTTTTTTATGTATTACCACCGCGTGATGACCTACAGAGGAGAAACTAGAACGTATTTCTTCTATATAACTTGATCAGGGTGAGTATACTCACCCCTGTCAGGAAAGCAGTTGATAGTACAATGATTTCTTAACCTCAGCGGCAATCGCGAGATATCTCGCCTCCTTAAAATTCTCTTTATTTCAGCAATGACGAGCCCAGAGGGTCATGGGCGTACCCAGTGAGGGGCAGATGGGGACAGCTGCCCCCTTCCCTAGAAGAGAAATTAAAGTGTAGTAATTGACACGCAGCACAGACATATCAATTTAGTATCGGTGAGTTGCTCCACTCTAGTTCAAATCTTGGGTACGTACGCTCTTGCAAAGGATGGTGATGATTTCACGCACCTGTTGGTCAATTGGCAGTGGGTGGAGTCAGGTTTTGCTAACATTTTGAGAAGAGAAGGAAAGAGACGGTGTTTGAATTTTATACCAGAAAGGGTGACCCACAGGAAAGGTTAGATTTTCCGCGGGAAAATTTATTTTAATAAAAGACCAGATTGTAAAATATGTTGTACTCATATGGGTAATAATGAAACCCTTCAATAGGGGCCGTTATTCAATTTGGACACATCCGTTTAGACGTCACTGGCTGCCGGAGTGGCATATGTATCACAAGCTCACGAAAGACACCTTCTTTCCGGGTGTTAATGCAATAATGCAAACAAAGATTTCAAATGCTCCGCTCTTCTGTACCGTTCAGGAGATTCAAAGTGGTTTTAACAGTTACAACAGTTATATATCCATGCTTTTTCGTGGAGAAGTACCCCTACAGGCGGGATGTTGAATCGATTTCTGTTGTCAGAATATATGCAGTAGGCCTTCAACTGAATATATGACATGAATTTCGGTTCAAACCTCGCGCTTGTACGAAGTTCACATTTTATGAATTTCTAAAAAGCCTAGTGACGTTGCGAATCACCCTGTATATACAGCCAATAGTTTCAGTTTAACTTGCACTAATAGGTTTTAATTTACTTGCAAACTATGCTATTTTAATTTACTTGCGAACTATGCTATTTTAATTTACTTGCGAACTATGCTATTTTAATTTACTTGCGAACTATGCTATTTTAATTTACTTGCCAACTATGTTATTTTAATTTACTTGCGAACTATGCTATTTTAATTTACTTGCGAATTATGCTATTTTAATTTACTTGCAAACTATGCTATTTTAATTTACTTGCCAACTATGCTATTTTAATTTACTTGCAAACTATGCTATTTTAATTCACTTGCAAACTATGCTATTTTAATTTACTTGCAAACTATGCTATTTTAATTTACTTGCAAACTATGCTATTTTAATTTACTTGCAAAATATGCTATTTTAATTTACTTGCAAACTATGCTATTTTAATTTACTTGCAAACTATGCTATTTTAATTTACTTGCGAACTATGCTATTTTAATTTACTTGCGAATTATGCTATTTTAATTTACTTGCAAACTATGCTATTTTAATTTACTTGCCAACTATGCTATTTTAATTTACTTGCGAATTATGCTATTTTAATTTACTTGCAAACTATGCTATTTTAATTTACTTGCATTAATAGCTTTTTACACATGGCAGTTATATCTTTGGATCGTTTTCAAACAATCTATCTTCCGGAATGCCATCTCACACGGTAAATATTTATTTTCAGGTAGCGTTACGGTGGATGGTCACAGAGTAGAGAGAATGTCGCTGCCTCACTGAAACAAAGCATATGCTCGTATATACTGAGTAAAATGTACGTGCTATTATATAATAACAAAATTTATGTATAATACTGTGTATAAAATTTTACCGTTATTGTGTTCTTCTGTAATTGAAAACTTTTCATTTTAGTTTGTCCATTACTTTCACTTGAAGAAAAGGGTAGGTAGAAGTGAAAAAACAACTACCGTTTTTAGGGAGAACCTTGATCGTCACAATCACAAGGAAGTGGTAGAGGGTGATACGCATTTTTTCTGACTACAATAAGACAAACTATCTCGTCCGCATCCTCTTGCAAACCATTGATATTATGTGCTCAAAAAATATATATATTTTAATGCATTTTTGAGTTTTTATGAAACCTGTTCAGAGTATAGTCCTCCAAGAACGAGAATGATATGAATACGTCAGATTACGTAACCGACGAGTCTAGGCTTTCTTTACAGATAGAGCCAAGTTGCCTATAAAGAAAAGCGGGCTTATCATCTATCTTTGGCCTAATAGCAGGTTTGTCACTGGAGGACATTTTTTCAAGAATCGGAGTCCAGTTAACCCTTTAACTGCTCTGTCATCTGTGAGCGATTGACGCGATATCGTGAAAATTAAATTTTTACCAAAAGAAAAATTATGTGACTTCTTAAAAAAGTATGTACTGTGATTTTCACAGAGGAGATAATGATTCCTCAATAAATATGTTTCAAAATAAATTTCCCTTAACTAGAGAAGTACTGAAAAATAAAGGCGAAATTTTTTGAGCAGTTAAGGGTCACGCAAATTTTCCAAAAAAAAACAAAACACATTTTCAATTTTTAAATACCATAAAATTTTCTGCGTGTAGCTGTGCTCAAGTTTTTGTTCTACCTGTACTAAAAATGTTTTTAAAATATTTCAATATAAACTGCCGGCAGGCATTACACATGCTCACTAATGTTTTTCACTAAACTTTTTTCTCAAAACTGAGTTTTTTGTTAGATAAGGAACATTTTTTCGAACACCACTCATTCAAATGTTTTAAAACTTCGTGTGTATCTCAAAACTATGGTGTTATATACTTTAACACAAGCTTTTAGGATTTTAATTGTTGGTTATTTTTTTAACTTTAACGACATATAATTTTTTCAAAAACCACCAAAAATTGATTCATATTTTGTGTTATAATTTTTTTTAAAAATAATTCCAATAAAAGTCCTTGTGTTAAAGTATATAACACCATAGTGTTGAGAGACACACAAAGTTTCAAGACATTTGAATGAGTGATGTTCGAAAAAATGTTCTTTATTTAACAAAAACTTAGTTTTGAGAAAAAATTTTAGTGAAAAACATTAGCCTGTTAGTGTGTAATGCCTGCAGGCAGTTTATATTGAAATATTTTTAAAATATTTGTAGTACAGTTAGAACAAGAACTTGAGCACAGCTACACGCAGAAAATTTCATAGTATTTAAAAACTGAAACAAAAATTGTGTTTTTTGGAAAATTTGCGTGCACCAACCCCCTTGAAAGGATTAAGGAAAACAATATAATTTGAAGTGCATTCAGCAATAAGATACTCGAATGAGGAAAAAACCAGCATGAACGGGACAATCAAATCACACCAGCACATTTAGAGCTACGAGTTCATTCCATGGGGGGAGATACAGCGTCAAAGGTGGAGTTGACTATAGGAATTGACATCATCGTGCACCCCCCCCCCCCCCTCAGATTTCCAAGTCTATTTCCGCCTATGGTTCATTCGAGTTTCACTGATGCTTCAATAAATGTTATTGCGTTACAAATGCAATATACAGGGATGTTTTGCAAGTGTTAATGCGGCCTTTATCTCATCAATCGTCCGTCGTAGAGGTAGGGTTTTGATTTAAAAGAATGCCCAATATATGTCCAAAAATTACCGTGTATCACTAGTTTTGAGAATGGAAATACAGAGTATCACAGAATTAAAAAAAAATCTAAAATGTTATATATACACCCTGCACGCTGTGCTCAAAAATCCAACTATAAAGTTGTTGCCATGTCTCTTTTGAGTCCAACAACAAAAATCCTAGCTTCTAAGTGCAATATTCGCTGAGATATTTGACTTAAAATTCCAGAAAAAGTTTGGAAATAACAGCATAAACTAACGGACAATTCTCATTGATGCAGTTCCTTTCCCAACTTTTCTTTCATTTTTGAATTGAAATATCTCAGTGAATATTCCACTTAGAAACTTGGGATTTTTTTTGTTAGGTTCTGAAAAAAGATAGGGCAACAACTTTATAATTTGGAATTAGAGGACGGGGGACCGTATAAAAACATTGTACTTATATAGCTTTATTTTGAACTGAAATGGCACAAAAAGTTGTATTTTATAAAATACTGCGGCAAGACCGACTCCTTAGACACATCATTAATGAAACAAATGATTTGTATGCTATTAAATATGTATTACTTTTCCATTTATAATATACGTTTTAAATTATGAAAAATAGATTTGTTAGACATTCAGCTTCTGGAGTTAAGAGTAAAGTTATTAAGACGTTCCTGAAGTTTCATAACTTTCTGATGGTTAGGAAAGCCCCGTTGAAAGCTCTGAACATATAACTCTGATTATAGAGACGCCCTGTATACATTTAGTTTTTAAAAATTTGAGAATAACTCAAATTTTAATAATAAACAACATATAACAATACACAGGGTGCATAGCAAACGGGGGTATGACATTTTACTGGCGAACTATTTATCCTACAGGCATACTTTCAATTAGAAAAAGTTTCCAAATAACATGTAGTACTAAGATATGTCATTTATGTTTTAAGGGTTTATCTCTTTCGAAAAAACAAAATCTCGTTCCATTGAGTACAGACCTTACAACATTCAAAAAAATTCAGAAATTTCCCATTTCATTCAGAAAAAATAATCTTTCAAAATGACAGTTTTTCACTTCTAGTTCAAAGGGCAGATAGCAGCACCTGAACACAAAAATTCCTTAAACTTTCATTAAAGTACTAGGTTCACTATATGTCCTTTTTGATGTCATTTCAAGCGTGCTCCTAGGTTTTAGAAAATTCGCCCTTTTGCCTTCTTTTCAGGTTTCCGTAATTATTTCACTTTTTTTCTGGGGAATTTTTTTTATTACTCTCTGAAACACATCTCTTCATTAATATGAGTTTTGTGTGTGTGTGTGTTTTTTTCATATGTGTTCCCACACACACTTTCACCATTTGCCGCCGAAATTTCCAATATACGAAAACCCAAATTGCCTCCAAACAGATCAGATGCTATTCTAACCACAGCCCAGCTTGCTTCAGGATAATATGAAAACAACAGCCCGAAAAACAGCTTAAAGAAAGCCACAACATGCATTTTGAAGATATTGTTTGCTCACCAGCAGCTAAAGCCATATACTGAAGTGGCGAAGGAGGGCAGCGTAATCTTAATGCATGGGCCCACCCGGGCACGGCCTGAGGCCCTCAAGTGCAGAAAGGGCCCCATGAAAATGAGATCTGGTCAAATTTTTGGCATTGAATATATAAATTGGGTAGGAGGTATTTCTGGCCGAATAGGGTGCCCCCGAAAAAATCGCTTTGCCGGGGGCCCCTCTGATGCCGTTAAGACACCCTTGAGGGAGGGGAATGTTACCTCTCCCATTCAGAAATGTAGAAATTAGTGGTCGAAAGTTCTCAAAGATTCTTTTCTTTGTAACTACAATGGCGCCATCTATTGTAAGAATTAGGAAAAGTGACATTCCATGAGCGTGCACATTCGCACTCCTTTCACAGTTTCCGAATCTAATAACCCTACATTAAAATGAACAGTGAAGTTCCACTATGACTAGTTCCTCTTTGGAGGGAAAACGGTAGTAAATTGCTTCTATGGATAGAACGGGGTTGTGCCCACGATTAGTCAAGTGCGTCGCTTCTGGAGTAAAGTATCACGCTTGATAAGTAAAATTCACATTGAAAGCAAAAGTTTAAAATTTTTTAAACTTTATGAATTCATTTGAATTTGGAAATTTTAGGAAATAATTTAATTAATTGCTTTTAGTTCCATGATAAATTACAGCTTAGCTAAGTAATATTAGATTCCAGTGTTGGAAAGTCATCCGAAATCTTCATACTTGAAAGAACACCGAACAACTAATAATAACACAAGTTTTAAAAATATGGTCAATGCCTACAAATATTGGATGATGTTGTCGACATCTGAAAATGTCAATAGTGCTGTGTGCCTGATTTAAAACAAGATCTTACCAGTAAAAATGAATGAAAACTTTTCTTCTCTCTATCTACAATTTTATTCTTAAACCAAAACATCACAATACTGACAATACATTTTTTTTTCTAGCTGTGCAATTCAATACAGCGTCAAGTTGTATTTTTCTTTAATTCGATATAAGATCTTCGTTGTAGAATTCTTCGTTGAAATGTTGGTTCTTCTTTCTCAAATCAGGATCTGAAAATTAGAGGACAAAATTAGTGAAAAATGTAGAAAGTGTGTGCGAGAAACCTTGTTCATTTTTTGATAGATCATACATAGAACGAAATGATTTCTCCGTGATTCTTCACTTTAAGAAAAAAAAAATAAGAATCATTTCGTATTTTTTGATGAAACCCGTTGATCACTTTTACGGAGATTCGCAACGATTCTGATTCCCATCATTAATTTGATACTTTTTAAATTAATTTAAATACGATAAATGTGAGTTGTGCGTCTTTCCTTAACTACTAAATGGGCTTTAAGATTTGAAATTTCTATTTTCTTCAAAATTTTCCTTAAAGTAATTTCTAATGAATTTATGAAAATGGATAGAACTGAAAAAAATTATAATATTCTTAAAATATCGTTTTAAATTCTCATCGCTGTTATTAAATATAATCTGTGATAGCAGATAATGTAAAATTAACCATGAGATAGGGAAAAAAATTATATTATATTATAAGATTATATTTGCTGCAAATTCTGATGAAAATCGGTGTGTGTGATGCAAATTTATTCATTAGTACCTATTTTTGTAATTATTTTAAAGCATCATAGAAGTAGCTGACTATTGCTATAGTTTACATGTGAGGAAAAAAAATGTATTATTTAAGAAGCACAGACATCGAAATTAAAAAAAAAAACATTTACGTAGTAAAAGCAATCATTTCATATCTTTCTCCACATAGTTTCATTCAAGGTTTACAGCGACCTGTATAGTCGAGTAAATGAAAATGGCCAGGGAAAGTCAGGAAAAGTGTGAAATATTTGGCAAAAGTCGGGGGGAGGGGAATATGAAAGGAGAGAAAACTGAAACAATCGAAGTATATATGACATGAATGTCGCTCTCCACTTGCTAATACAAGATATACAGAAGACTGGATGTTGTGAAGATATTTATTATTTGAGATGTTAATTTTTTAAGGAAGGAAAAAACTCATCTCTGCCTCTACCGGGAGTCGAACCCGGGTCCCTCGATTGCCGGACGAGTGCTCTGACCGCTAAGATACAGAGGAGATAGAGATCTTCCTTCGCTAGAGCGTATATATGCCGAACGGAACCGTGCAATGGACGGTGAAACCGATCAGCTAATAGCTCATTGACGACGAGCCACCAGAGGGCTATATATATGACATGAATGTCGCTCTCCACTTGCTAATACAAGATATACAGAATACCGGTAGAGGCAGAGATGAGTTTTTTCCTTCCTTAAAAAATTAACATCTCAAATAATAAATATCTTCACAACATCCAGTCTTCTGTATATCTTGTATTAGCAAGTGGAGAGCGACATTCATGTCATATATATAGCCCTCTGGTGGCTCGTCGTCCATGAGCTATTAGCTGATCGGTTTCACCGTCCATTGCACGGTTCCGTTCGGCATATATACGCTCTAGCGAAGGAAAATCTCTATCTCCTCTGTAGCTTAGCGGCCAGAACACTCGTCCGGCAATCGAGGGACCCGGGTTCGACTCCCGGTAGAGGCAGAGATGAGTTTTTTCCTTCCTTAAAAAATTAACATCTCAAATAATAAATATCTTCACAACATCCAGTCTTCTGTATATCTTGAATCGAAGTATATATATATTGTGAAAGTAGAGATTTCGAATTTTATCTCTTTCTGCAGGAGTTTTGGTCAAGAAAAGTCAGCGAAATGATCAAGCAAATTTTTCTGGAAACTCTGTCATACAATTACTGAGTTTAGTGAGCATTTCGAAGTATAGCCCATTGTCTAAATAGGGTGCCATTGGAACATACACGGCACAAATCGATTGCGATTGCTTGAAAAGTACAGATTTATTTCTAGAATAGACACACTTTCAATGGAAACAAAATCTTAAATTCTAGTGGTGACAGTAAAACGTTTCACACTAATATAACTAATCACTATCAAGTGTGTCGAAACAGTTGAGGAACCATTTTGCTCCATAGTGTCATTACAATATCGTTTTCATGAATAAGGATTCATATTTTGAAAAATAATGATTTGACAATTATACTCACCGCAGTTTTGAGAATTTAATTTTTCCTCCGCTGTCTTTTAGTGGTACCCATAGGCACCGTGTCCGTGCAGTCCGTAGCCTCCATGACCATATCCCAAACCATGTCCGTAGCCTAAGCCGTGTCCATATGACTTGTGTCCGTAGGAGTAGAGAGGCACCGAATAGCTCTTTCCGTATCCACCGTATCCCTTTCCATATCCTCCGTAATAAGGTCCGTAACCTCCGTAGTAGCCCCCGAGACCGTATCCTTTGCCGTATCCGCCATAATAGCTGCCGAGTCCGTGGCCGTAGTAACCCTTACCATATCCTCCGTATCCGTGAAGGCCGCTTCCGTAGAGTCCGTACCCATAGCCCTTTCCGTAACCATCATAGAGTCCGTGGCCTCCGTAATGCGTCAGGCCGCCAGCGCTGACTGCAGCAACGACTGCGGCGAGCAGTACGATTACCTATAGAATGAAGAGCATTCTTAGGAATCGAAATCATTTGGTAATTACGAAAATAATGATTAACTCCTTTAACCTTTAAATGCATGATTTTTTGTCAAGCTGATAATTTTTTTAATAGTTAATGGCAAGTATAGAAAGCCGGAAAAACCACTAAACACAAATCCAATTCGAATTGTACTGCTTAAAGGAAATTACTGCTTAACTGAAAAGGACGTACAGAGCCTCAGAAATCGCACATAAAATAAATGTATTGAAGTATAATATCACTTTCCAATATAATAACTACCTATCTTCTTTGTGATTCAACCTACGTATAGTGAGAAAATTGGATTTCAAACTTCAAGGTAAAGAAAAAAGAAATGAAAACTTCAAGGTTAAAAAAAAATGCAAGCAAAACATTTCAACATATTAGTGAAATCACAGCCACACATGCTCTGCAACCAAAGAAAAAGTCCTTGATAAAAACAGAAGTGAAAAACCCGGTATTTGCTGATATTTGCCTCTAATAGTTGCAACTGTAAAAATATAAAATTTATTGAATAAAATAATAAGTAGCATGATAGAAATTTGAGGTACATAATAATGTGCACGTAAACTACCCTCACATATGAAATTACATATAATGCAGTATAAGTTTATTCGTTTTTAACTAGCGCATGCTACTACTACTAAACCACACATGTACCTCGTCCATATTCCTTTCCGGAACTTCTAACGAATCGGTACATGTTTGAAGGTACGTGTAATGAACCTGTGATGTTTATTTCTGCGTAATGTTTCTTATGTGTAGTGCCGCCATCTGCCATCAAATTTTCAAACTATGATGGAAGTATAATGAATGAATAATTGTATCGTTGCAGGTCTATTGCTCTCTGTGGCCAAGTTTTTTAATGGGAAGATCAGCTCGCATTTGCGTCTTGAAGTTGGGAACAATTAGCACATGCTGAAAGACCTCCCCTTTGGTTACAAATAAAGAGAATCAAGGACCCCTGTTAACTATGTGCATTTCATCAAGTTCGAATGTGTATACTTTTATTGTACGGAAACATGATTAAAAAGATAAATATATATATAACTACCTATATACATATATATATAGAAAGAGGGAGAGAGAGAGAAAAATATAGAATGTAGTCGAACTAGGTTGGTTCGAAGTCAAAAGTCACTGGAAAAAGTTCGAATCATCCAATTAATCTATCCTAGAGCCGTAAAATGACTACAAATTGCAAATTAATAATTAACATTCACATATGATAATAACTATCATTTTTTTAAATTTTATACTCAATTACGAAACTTTCCCAAATTTTAATAATTTGTAATCCCAATAATTGATTGATCTTAGCTGCTACATCAGTTCTGGAATCGGCATCGCTGCAGAATTTCTTGACCCATGTTCAAAGCCTAATTTGCACAGAAACAGTTTATGATCATCCGTTATGAAACTGTTTCCCAAATTTTGCTTATCATTCTTATGCTATCAAGAAAATACACTTTCATTTACGTATTTACAATCTCAACTTTTTCCGATACACTCCATACTCTTAAATGACGACAAAGATTTCGAATGTTACGCCTTGATCTATAGGTTGAAAAGCATGATCGGTATTAAGTGGTACACAGCTTTGATGCACTCCAACTGCACAATGTAAAAATGGACATTAAATTATCAAAAATGAAAGAGTAGGAAGAAAAACAGTTTTCAAACTTTTATCAGTCTTTAAAACTTCGTTGTTTAAGAAATTGATCGAAAAAAGCAAAGTCTGGCTTTTCGTAGAATGTTTCCAAACAAAATTTGCTCATACAAAAATCATAATTTTTTTCCCCTCCAACTTTGAATTATCTGAAATTCGAATTAACCAAGTTCGAGTTAATTAAGTTCTACTCTGTGTAAATATGAATTATAAATATATATATTTTTAAATTATGAATACTTTTCGTCGCAAAATTATGAGCAATCTCAAAATTTGAATTCAAAATAAAATTTGATGAATTTACGATGACATCTATATTATCACGTGAAATCTTCCCCAGTTTCACAATAATTTTTTTTCATAATCAAGAAAAATACGTTTCAATACTCTAATTATCCGAATTCGAAATATCACTGATAAAATATAATGATTAATTATAAATATATATATCGTCTCAATGTAATAATCACTGCATCTCAGTTTCACGATTAATTACAAATGGGTTAATATAATTAGATGTATAATAAAACTATTTTAACTTGCATTATTTATTTACTCATTCAACCCACAAAAATATGATCCACAAATTTCCTTTAGCATAACATATAAAATTCGCAGTTAATTTGATTATAGCAAGGGATGGGAATTATCGTAGATGGATACTCACCAGTTGGTGTTGCATCTTTTAGCGAAAAAATCCAAATGTCCAGATATCTAAGAATGTAAAAAAATTTTTTTGGTGCAAAACATCGAATCCGGTGTCTCTTTTATACAGAAAATTCAACCTGAAATCTAGGTTGGAGAAAAGACTGCCGGGAGGGACACGCCTCTCTCTCACACACACACTCTCTCCTACATAATCTCGATATAGTCAAGTCCAAGCAATGGTAGCTGTCCAAACCAAGAACGGAAAAGAAGACAACAGAAAAAAAAAGGACAAAATGAATTAATCTTAAGACTCATGATATTAATCTTAACTTTCACGATATTGTGTTGCCAGCAACATAGATCGTAATAATGCATTTAAAAAAAAATAGTATTTGTATAACTGAGGAAGAATAAACACAACTCTCTCCGGGTTTCAATGCCATTATATGTAGTAACAATATATAAAAAAATGGCTCAAGAGAAAGGGTTGAAATATTTTTCTGTTTATTTTTTTAAAACCTAAATTACTTGTGGTTACGACAACTTTGAAGTTTGTCTATAGGAATAAGAACAGTAATAACAATAAAAAAAACTCGTATATTGTCGAGGTATGATGGAAGTCCTTTGAGCAATGTTACGCTATAAGAATGGCGGTAATTATATGAAAAGTAGACTCTCATTTCTTTTGTGGACTTTTTTTTTTGTTTTCCTTGGTTACTATTACTGTATGTTTGGTCGTATAACAATCTCTTGAGCTTTTTAACGGCTATAAGTTGTTGTTGTCGTGTGCATGAGCTGATTATTAATGAACCGGGAATGATCAGTTATTTGTTTGTTTCATGTTTTGTAATTCTGAAGTAGAAGGGAGGTGGACACAACAACGAAGATCTGTCCAATAAGATATTTATGAATGGAAATTAGGCTGCCGCTTTCAGAGAGTGGAGATTGAAATATATATTTTTAATAAAAGGTCATGTGATTTGAAAGCTCGAGCATGCAATGAGTTCGAACATTTTTCAAATGTCTGATCATGATACTGATATATGCTTGATGTGTATAACATATATGTTCCACAGATGTTTTAGGCACGCAATAATTACAGATTCAGTGGAGTGATATCGTTTGACTGAGCTTGGATAAATGGTATCTCGTTGTCGGCAACTACGTGGTGTTTGGTGTTTTTTTATCATTACTATTTTGCTGTGAAATGGAAATGACAAGATAAATGCCATTTAAATTTGTAATGAATTAATCTTGAGTATGGAAATAGTCCTTATTTAATTTTATATACAGTGGACCTTCGGTTAACGAGCAATTCGCATACCATGCGCTTTTTTAATTTATTTTCACGTTATCACAACGGAGCTGATGGTTTTTGCTTTCGCCCACACACGTCTTATGGAATTTAGGGCAATATTCTCCCCTACGGTCTCCGGTAAGCGTGCCTCAGTCGGAAAATTAACACGCAATCAAACCACTGTCAAAAATATTCACACGTCAAAAATCAAAATATTCACACGTGCGAGTGTGAATATTTACAATACGAAACTTGATGCAGCATAGCAGCGATGCGTATGTGCACCTGAAGTTTTTTTTTAATTCTGCTTGGAAAAAAAGTTGTAGGTTGATTGTATTATTGAACGGGATTTTATAAGGGGGCTAACTCATAAACAAGAGCCATTACTTGTGGAACAGATTTTGTGCTCGGGGAAGGCCATGGACTGGAGGTGCATGAGGATGGCATTCAAGAACTATTGGTGAAAAATGTCTAGAAGTTGATGGTAGATGAAGTTATGGATCCCTTTTTCACGCACCAGCAACAGTTCATGGACGGTATCTCGTCTGAGGAAGAAAGAAGTAAAGAGGAGTCCCTCGCATATAAAATGAGATTGTAGAGATGTGTAGAATGTTGAAATCTGTGCAAGACTCTGTAGAAAAGAACCACCCAAATAAAGCTGTTAGCAATGTGCAATCTCTCCAACGAGAGAACACTGCAATTTATCATTTCCCAGAAATCCTAAAAAAGAGGCTGTCATTTTGGATAAGATTTCTTTTGAAAGTCACGCAAAAGGAATAAGTTTGCAAACAACAGTGAGTCTGTAAATTATCCTAAACGATAGTCCTCCTCTTTCTCTCGTCGTTTAGAGTAAGTTAATTTGTAAACATTATCCCATTGTACGTTTATTTATGGTGTTGTTTGTATTATGCATATTTTATTACATTTATGTATAATAATTGATGTGTGTAATTATTCATTGAATGCCGTTTTTGTTAGTCATTTTTAAGTGAATGGCTAATTGTGGAACGAATTGTCCGAGTTTCCATTATTTCCTATGGGGGAAGTTTGATTCGCATAACAAGCTATTCGGATAACGAGCACGTTGGTGGAACGAATTAAGCTCCTTAACCGAAGTTCCACTGTATATACCACTATATTCGCAAGAGCGTATTATTTTCCCCCGATAAAACTCGAAAATTTTACTGCCTTTATCACTGAATACTGCACTGAAAAATCATTTTCATTTCAAATCCACATTATTAAAAAAAACTTTAATAAATATCGCATACTTGAAAGATTCTAACTAAATATCAGTTTTTTTTTAAAATCATCACTTGATATCACAATATTAACCACTTACCTGATGGGTTTCTAATTTTTTTCTCCACAGAAAAATGGCAGGTTTTTATTTTTATTCTTTTCATTCTATTTATATGTCTGTAACTAGGCGTAACACACAATTACAGAATAATTCTAATTTTTTAAATTTAAAATTCTTAAAAATTTTTGATTCACTTCTATTACTTTTTTTTTAAATTAAAATTTTTTGTTGAAAAGCTCTTATTTGAATGGGTTTTTTTTTCATGAAATATAAATAATCTAGCTTTTAGATAGATTATGTAATTGAACTATAGTATGTATCCATGTAATTAGATTACAAAATTATGTACCTAGATATCATTACATTGTTGTTACGGGAAGTCATATCGTTTGTGCAGATTTAATTAAATGTTTACTTTCCGTTAGCGGCCTCTAGAAGCAAAGATTACGTGCCTAGCAAGGGCAAGTCAATTTCGGGAAGTCAGGCAAGTGGTTAAAAGAGGTCTCCACTAAGAAACATATCATCATTGATATAAAAACTCGTTGAATATCGCAATTAAAGAAAAAAATCCTTATTTAAAAATATTACATTATTACAAAAACAAAATCATTTGATCTTAATGTCGAAATAAAACATTAACATCTCTTTTTGGTATCTCTCTGAGATGTTTCCGGTCCTTCAATATCAGCACAAACACTCATTGCATATCGCTCCATCAAAACCATTTATCATCATATACCAAATACAAAGCAACTCATTATATACTAAAATTAATATTAACTATGTCTTAAAAACCATCATTAATCATTACATTGGTAAAAAACGAATCAATCGTTAAATATCTCGTCATCAGTATCAGGGCCGTAACTAGAGTGGGGGGGGGGGCAACTGCCCCGGGCGGCAGTTTTAGATGGGAACTAAGAACACTATCACAAAATCATCGAATTTTTATGTTGAGAGGGGGAAAAAATAATCTTTGCCCCTGGCAGCTGATTCATGTTTGCCCCAGGCAGCAAATATCTTAGTTACGGCCCTGATCAGTACAAACAATCGCTCCAATATCCTATCGTCAGTGCAGAAACTCCGTAAATATATCGTCCAAAAATTCATCACATTGTTAAAAAAATTTCCCCATTAAATACCGATCGCATAGTTAAACGCATTGTTAATCTGTCGCTGCAAATCGCATTGCTAAATAAGAGTTTGTGGCTGAATATCGTGTTATTGAAAAGAAATCAATCGCTGAATAGCGCATCGTTAAAAAAATTATCCATCAAACATCACAATAAAAAATTTCCCACTGAATTTCGCATTGTCGAAAAAAATCGCAGAACATTGTTACTAAGAAAAATCCATCACCGAATCCATCATAGAAATCCATCATCGTCAATGCAAACACTCAGTAAACAGCGCATTGATAAAAAAAAAATCGCACTAATAAACACCAATTCATTACTGAATATCGTATTAGTCAAAACAATTTCAATGATTATTTCAAATGTATCAATTGCAATGATATCTCATGATTTAAAACAACATTACTAAATACCTGGGACCGTTTTTAGTCTCACCATCAGCTCTTAGGGATGGGCATGGAGGCAACATTTTCATTCCGGTCTGGAATTTTAAATAAAATTTATCATTATTCAAATATTAAGTAATTATTTAGATATTTAATTATTATTTATTAAATTTCACAAACCATTAAATTTTACAATTATAAATATTTTAATTAAAGTTATCGTTGTGCGAAAAAAAATCGATATTAGATGAATCTCCCTACCCTGGGCTATTAAACCAGACATGCACCTCGTCCATATTCCTTCGCGGAACTTCTAACCCCTTCACCCTGGGACTCGTCATTACAGGTGATTAGGGGGGAGACGGGCGGATTTTGAAATTTCTCAAACATTATTTGAGCAATCAGAAATCATATACAAAAATAAAACAGTGAAATAATAAATTATTAGCATAATATCTAACGTAGCCAACAGTTAACTTGGAATAAATATTGAAAATAATTCTCTATTTCATTGTGCAAGCAAAAATCGGGACAAACGGACAATCAGGACCGTCGGTTCCGAAAGCATTTTTCGGGACAGGGCGAAAAATAGTGCAAAACCGGGACATCTGGCCACCATAGTCCAGAGCAGCTAATTTGAAGGAATGAGTGGTCAAGAAATCGAGACTAGAATGGCTTAATGAATATCGGCAAAATAATTTGTATTGCCCACAGGCCACAAAACAATAAACAGCATCACGAGAGGGAGGGCTAAAATTATGTGCTCCTTGTCAATTGCTCGAATTTCATAGGACAATAAGGCTTAAAAAAATGAGGAAAAAAATCCTGCTGAACTGAATAATTTTTTTTTGTACCAAAGAATTTTTTTTTTCAGATGGTGAACACATTCTCTTCAATTTCACTTATCTGTTGTTTCTCTGAGCACAGAATTTCGATATCTGTGTGGAATGAAAAAATACCATTCTTTACCTCATATACAATATAGAGATTTTTTCCTGGGCACCAGAACTCTATGCATACGGAAGTGCTCTCTTTCTTAACCATTCTCTGAACGTCCATATTTTGTAACTTTATTAACCATGAAAAAAATGGTGACTTTCTCAATTATTTTTGTGCATAATCAACAAATGGGAAGAAAATTTTATTAGCCAAGAAGTATCACATTTAGAAAATAACTATTCAGTAAAGGATGTATTATACTGTGAAACATCATTTAACTAGAACCCCTTCTGCCAGCTATAAAATAAAAAACACAACTGTTAATGATCCTTCAAATTAGAAGTGGTAGAGAATGATATGCCCCCCACCCCCTGCATAAAGAAACAATATAATACGACATCAATAAGTATTTTTCGAGTAATTATATAAATTGAATCATCAAATGTCGCAAAACTTCAGTTGATGTTTTTATTTACTAGGGGTTTCCGATTAATCATTAGAAGCCACAATTTGCAAGTAATACACCAATATTATTTTACTATATACAATCATTAACTGTTAAAATTTTGAAGCAAATTTAGAATTTAACTAATATTGTTGCTTAGAAAATATTCACCAACATCATATTGTATATTTTTTTCCATATGGCACATTAGTAAAAACCAGTCATCAAATTTCAATCGAACAGTCGTGTTTTTTATTTGATAGGTGGCAGAACAGGTTCCAGTTTAATGATGTTCCCCAATATAATACAGTAAAAAAATAAACCCTCTTAGCATACTAAGCGTATGCCTGACCCCTTAGATGCGGTCACCCCCTCTTTTCCGGCCAAATAATAATTTCTCCTTAAATAATAAGAGTATGTATTTCAAACCCCTGATCAACGGCCACCACTCTTTTACGGACGAATTTTTTTGTCACGCCGGTGTCCACAAAAGAGAGGTTTTACTGCACATCCTGTAACTGTATAGTTGTTTTCTGAAAGACATATTTTGAGGTTCATAAAATTTTATTTTTACCCGGTTGTTGGTTATAAACAAACGGAAAAGGCACCAACCAAAGGCTTAATAACTAAGCCTTCGCTATTCTCAGTGAAACAGGTCAGTGCAGGTGAAATAAAAGACAATACGACCCCATCCTGTAGAAAGCAAAGTTTGAGTTCGCATTTCATATGTTGGAATAAAATTTTTCCTTCCCCCCCCCCCCAAGCATTTCTGCGCTCATCATGCCCCCCCCCCCCTGGAGCCAGGGGCCGTAGACTTAGAACGTTAGTGAGGGCTCCTCCATAGTGAATTTACAGTGTAAAAAAAATGCGAAAACTCAGATAAACACCCTATGATTCAATGATTGGCATCACGATTATTTCAAGCATTTTAATGATTATTTAAAGCACATGCCAGAGTTCTTGTACGGGAGCTCTGGTGATGGTTATAATCAAAGCTCTTGAATCGGGAATATGCCTCCTAATTGGATGACAGGGCTCCATCCTCTCCAGTCGCAACCACGAGTTCAATCAGGCACGGCACGGAGACCCATGTCCCCTTCATATCTTACAGTAGGGACCCTAAGCTGAAATTTTTGGTGGGATCTCAGGTAAGACTCTGCACAGCCCCCCCCCCCCCCCGATTATGAACTTATATTGGGAAAAAAATGATTAGAATGACCTCGGGCCCAGTGCTGGAGCTGTGCCATTCCCACCATCCCACCATCTTGTAGAGACCTAAGTTGAATAGGGTTCCACGATAAGATCTGGCGCAATTTTTGCACCTCTCAAACATTTTGTGCCCTCCTTCAAACGTCGATCCCGCGTACGTCCTAGATGAAGATGTGGTGCCTGAGCTCTCTATCATTTTGCCCTGATGTTATCTATGATGCTGTTGAGACGGCAGTAGGAACAAACTTTTTTTTGGATAAATATTCAAAAATTTGTTCCGTAGAACAGCTTCATCAAGGGTTCCACTGCGCAGCCATATAACCAACAAGGGTTACGGGAGCAACTCTACGTTGGAAACCCCTGCATTAGTTTGTAATTATTGCCATAAAAGTTCATTAAAAGTTCCTTCAAGAAACAGATGGTGTTCTTCCCCCCCCCCCCCCCCCAGTTTTACAAACATTGTAAATTCAATAGGTACGGAGAATCACCCTCCCATAATTGTAAAGCAATGTTCCTCACTGGCACAGCCGCAGCAGTATTTCTTTGCTCATTCATCTCAGGACAATGTGTCACCCAATGTCCGACTTTGAATGGTTTTTTCCTAAAATTTCACACCCGTGTATGACACCCGCGGCCCTTTACTGACGAACCCCATTTACTTTGTTTCAAATCTCCTAAAATAAGGCAATTAAAAAATCTGCAGTAAAAATGGGACAAAAAACTTTTTTATTTTAAGTTTCATTTCAACTCTCCGTCAAACATTATTAATGTTTGAAATAGAAAAAAAAAGCCTATTCAGGAAAAATCTACAGGGGCAGTGACCAGGGCCGTCTTAAGAGTATCATGGGCCCCCGGGCCAAGTGGTTTTTCGGAGGCCCTACCTGGTAAATCCTAGAAAATTTCAACCGCATCTCATTTTTGTGAGGCCCCTGGGCAGTGTCCGGGTGGGCCCATGCGTTAAGACGGCACTGGCAGTGACTCACCAGTTGTCATTTTTTTCTCTTCACTGGTGAGCCAAATAGAAAGGCTAGTGGGTATAGTCCCCCACCAGTTATCATGCAAAAGAGGCTTGGGATATGGTTCAGAAGCATCCCCGACTTACAGCATTATACATGCAATATGCACACATTGTATATAATATAATAAATATTGCATGTGATGAACAACGCATGAAGGCTACTCTACACTACACTGACGTGCGACCACCTCACGTCAGGTCAGAATAGTGTGTAGCGACCAGAACTCTGATTGCAAATCGCCGTTGGCCATATCCCCAAATGCAGAGGTTTTCAATATTTTTCTTGTCACGAGCACTGCCTCATCATCAAAAGAAGAACACCCTTACGGTAAGTTCGACATTCCAATGCATGAAATCAGGATGATTTCAATCCTTCAATATTATTTGTACAAGGTGTTTACTTGAACGTTGATCAATGCACTCGCGAGCACAAAATCTGGCATGAGCATTGAGCACTCTCGGTGCTTCAGGGTGCTTCAGCAAGGGGTTGAAGATGCCTGCTCTAATAGAAGATAGTAGACTAAAACGAAGTGTGCGTGTGGAGATTTCACGCAGTGGAAAGATGTTTCTCCTTGACTGAGGAAACAAGAGATTCCTTATTCTCAGGAGGGGCAATAAAGTTTCGGAAGCATATGTTTTTGTTTTGTTTTTTCCGAATATTCGCTAGTCTTAAAAGCATATCTACAGGGTGATTCTAAATTGATGGGACAAACTTTGAAAGGTGATATAAGACACTTGAACAAGAATTTCTGATCATAGAATATGCGGTCGAATCGCAATAGCAAAGGTGGTAGAGGGTGTTTATAGAGAGTGCTCAACAGCACTTCACTAACACGAACATCGTATTTTCCCGACGGATTTGCTGTGATATGCGCTATCAACCATTCGAGGGTGCATTTGTACCTTCGGATTGGATTGGAGTTTGTTTCTCATTGGTACAAGGATCATCAAGGTTATGCTACGCCAAACAATGATCAAGTGATATGACTTTAATTCTGTGGTGTTTGGTCAGAATATGGTATCTACAAAAAACGGATTTTTGATCTAAAATTAATATAACTAATTAGAAGTGAGATAAATGCACAAATACGTGCGTACGGCTGAACAACATGCTGATGTACGATATTTTCATTTGTATTTGTGTTATGCTTTATTTTTGATTTTTAAATGACAATGAAAATGCTTACATCTTAAAACTGTGATTTTGGAGTTACGTTCTGACCAAACACCACAGAATTTTCAAAAGAGAACATTTCCACTTTTTTTCCGAAATGCACTAACGGTTTATGTGAATCTTTGTGATAAGCTCTTTCAGATTATGCAACCGGGATTATTCAAACGGAAATATTTTTGGTTGAAATTACAATGTAAAGTTAGTCATTTCTATCAAAAGAGAACATGTCCACCTTTTTCGTGCACTTCAGTATTTTTCATCTCTCGATAACGGACCTTTCGATCATGGACCGCACATCCTAGAGCAGGGCCCCCCGGCTGGGATTTTTTTGCCGGCCTCCCGACCAGACTTTCACGGACCCCTTCATGATGAATTCATAGCGTGAAAAAGCAAAAAAAAATTATGAGAGTCATCCCGGGCCCCAGGGCTGCAGCCCTGGTCCCATGGAACCAAAAATTTGTCTGCTAACGAGAAGTGTCCGTAAATGGATGGTAAGATACATAAGATACATTGAGTCCCGTCGATGTAATTCAAAATTCTGCCCGTCAGTGGAGATGTTCGCTAACGGGAGTGTCCGTTATGGGAGGCTCTATTGTATAATATGATGGTGGTTTCTGTTAATGTAAGGGTACCTTCCTAGGCTTCTGGAATCAACAGGTGAGGTAGAAATTTCTAATTTTTCAGACTTAAATCCGCGATATAAATTTCATTCACGACTGCCTAAGATCATATTCTCAACGCGATTTCTCTTTTCTTTTGCGAAATACGATGAGTAAAAAATATCAATTCAAATTTTAGCCAAAAGGTTCGATTGATTTTAATCAAAACGTTTTCCACTACGGCTACTACTTTACCGTACATGCACCTTGTACACATTCCTCTACGGAATTTCTAACGAATCGACACATGCCGTAATGTGTGTTATGAGTGCATGTATTGCCCTAACGTATTTATGTTGTCTAGTTGTGCTTGCTTCGTGTTCGTGCTGCCATCTGCCTTTCATTTTCTAAAGTAATGATGGGAAATGCTTGAAATTTCACGTTATGTCATTATCGTGTTGTAGGTGTGCCTGCTCTCTGCGGAGAGACTTTTTCAAATGGGAGACCGGATCGCATTCTTGCCTCAAAGCTGGAAAACTGCAGGAAACCAACTTCATCCGACCACCACTGTACCGTTAACGGGGTCCGAACCTGTATCCTCAGGACAAGAGCACGATACCCACACGATCGCACAGCGGCTAACATTTCCACTATTTTTTCTTCAAACGGAGCATTTCCAAAACTTACATGTTGATAACTCTCTTGAATGTTGATCGAGAAACGTAATACAGTATTAAATATCCTTCAACCATTCGTATATGCTGCTACCTGTTGGGCTATTTTCTGCTTCCGTAAAGCAAACGCATTCCAGACGCGCGCGCGAATACGTTTTTTACTTCTACTATAAATTTAGCAAAATTGGAAATGTACCCGTTTGTGAAAATAAGCTCCTCACTTGTGGTAGAATTTGCGTTACCCAGGTTGCACCATGAAAAGGCCTACAACATTACAATACCCGGCACCTTCGAATGGTTGATCGCAGTTATCGCAGAAATCCGTCAGAAAAATATGATATTTGCTTTTTGGTGAAGTGGAATTGCGCGATCTCTAAAAACGTTCCCCACCACCTTTGTTATTGCGATCTAACCACGCATTCTATGACCGAAAATGTTTGTTTAGGAGTGATATCACCTGTTAAAGTCAATCCCATGAATTTAGAATCGCACTGTACACAAGGAAATATTGAAAGGATTGATTTGAAAATTACGAAATTTCACCGTGGTGTCTAAAATCATCGTATCTCGTAATCTGTGTAGATAATGTATTGGCGCTATTTTACTTCCTCCATCCTAAATTTATGGTGCACGTGTCCTTGTGCTTATTTCGTGCCTTATTTATTTTGTCACTTTAGTATTTTAACCAGAACAGGTCTGGTTTGATTGTGCATCCCTGCATGTCAGCGTTTGTTCTAATCTATAAAAGGTTTTTCCCTCGGCTGATTTATGGACGTCGCATCCGCGATATAAATTCCATTCACGACTGCCCAAGATCATGTTCTCGACGCGATTTCTCTTTTCTTTTGCGAAATACGATGAGTAAAAAAGATCGAGCGTGACTATTTGCATAGACTCCGTAATTATAATTTAAGCATGCGAACGTGTCACAAGCGGATGACAGTTCCGACGTGATGGATTAAGGGGAGCTGCTGATCTCTGCTCCCTACCGCCTCCCTGATTAATGAATTGCTGGGGACATTTTTTTAAAAAGCATCTGCCTGCTCGGTTAAGACTGACCAGATGGAGAAAGTGCCTCGGAGGATGAAGATGGCTATCTCTCGCGTCTTACAGCAACTCCCCATTCAATACCATTGCGGTCGAATTAGTAATGAACGGGTTTCGTAACGGTTCCCTTCGTGGTCCTGATTACTAATGCCGTTTTTTTTTACTTGTTCCGTCCCTCGTGAACTCTTTCTTTCCTGCCCTTTTATCATCTCGGTACCCGGAATGAATTATAAGTTCCACTCTAACGTGTCATTCTTAAAAAAATGAAAGAAAAAAGTTAAGAACAAGGAAAAAAGTGATGTTTTTTTTGCCTTTTATCATGTGTATTTTGCGAATCCCCATCCATTGTGTGTGCTGGCTACATAATAAAATTTTCTCTTCTTTTTGTTTCAGTTTTTATTTTTTCATTACAAAACACTTCCGAGATATGTCCACCCTTGTTTTAATTTTTTTTCCTTGAATACGGAATATAGGCCGAAATTCTCTAGTTGATGATAATGATAAGCATCATACATGCTGTAAAGCTGGCCATTTCTTCCCAATTTTCATTTCTATTCCATATTTCATAACGCTCTCGAGCTACTCAATATTCATAGAATGACGTTTCTCTTTCTTCACGACTCTAATAATGTAATTATCTATGTATAGTATGTGCAGTCGAAGGAGTGATTATCAATTCAAGGATGAGAGACGGCACCTTGAACTCATGCACTTAAAATGCTAAATATTCGAGTCGACATTAAAAGCAAATTTATTAAAACTTGTCTTAAATTTCAGTTATTTTAGTTTTTCAGGATAAATGAAGAATTTTCAAGCGTGTAAGAGAGAGACATCCACTGAAAATTCGTTGAGACAATGACTGACTGACTTGATAAGATTGTAAATAAATTGCTTGAGCTGAAACAAACAACGCGTATATTCATCATATCTCTTTCTATTGATGATTATCTTTGATTAAGTATTTGATTTGAAGGTCAGTTTTAAATGTTCGAAAAGTAGTTTCAGCTTTTGAATTGGCCATAATGTAGTTCGAGTCAAAATGATTGGACCGATTACAAATGATAATAACTTTATCGTGAATAAAAGGAAATGAAATTTTACATAATACAGAAAGAAATTTAAAGTTTTGTTCATATACTTTATGAATATTCTATTTGGCTCCACTAGGTGACATTTGAAAACCTTGACACTTTAAAGTCACTGATGACCGCGCATACTTAATACGGATGTTCAATTCTTTCATTCTTGTATGCATAAGAGGCAGAAATACAGTCCCCTTGAAAAGCGTTCGCAAAAAACATTTACAGAAAATTTACAACAAACCCTCTCGATAACGATAACCCATGGGACCAAAAATTCGCGTCCATTAAACAGGAGTGTCCGCTAATGGGGAAGTATAGTTGAACCTTGACGCTTGGCTCTTTGGTCGCAATAAGTTCCTATACATTTTAACGTTAAAATGAATGCATAGTCAGCAATCGTTTCGATAAAGTAAGTTTGATTAAATTCACTACATATCACTTTTACCGACAATTACTTATAGTTCCCAAATAAAGTTGAAAAGTCTGATAAAAATGGAAAAATTTATGAACTTTCTTCTCTTCATTAAACTAATTTATTGTTTTTACCCGTACATGATACGTGCAATTCACATATTTTGCAATAAAAATTAAATTAAAATAATTGTAAAGAAGATAAAAACTTTCGTATTAACTTTATCAGTCTTGTAGTCACCCCAAGAAAAAGGGTCCTCACAAAAATGAGAACCGGTTCAAATTTTCGAGAATTCGCCAGGTAGGGCCTTGGAAAAATCACTTGGCCCGGGGGGGGGGGGGCATGATGCTCTTAAGACGGTCCTGGCTATTACTGTTGTTAAGGAAGGCTGCAACATGAGACATTTATGAAACAAATAACAAAAAAAACCAATTGCGCTTTGACTCCTGCTGCCACCTATAAAAATAAAAACACAGTAATTGTGTTACAGTTCTTCAAGTAGAATTTACCATTAGGGGGACTTAAACCGGTGTGAAGCATGTAAATTTAGTATATTGGGCGGGGGGGGGGGGGTGATACAATAATTTTTTTTTATCTTCTGTACATTGTACAGTTAAATAGTTTGTAATTGTATCGTGTGCTACAATGTTCATGAACATTTGCAGCTTTAATTATGAAACGATCATTAGACGGAATGATTAAGTATTTGAAGGTGTAAATGATTGTCAAAAGACGACTATACAGAGTGGTGTTAGGAGTAATTATCCTAGTAGATATCACCAATCGCTGAAAAATGATCATGAAAGTAAATGACCAAAACCTCAGTTACGATGTCCGGGTCCCACACCTGTTGATATGGTCCATCATATCAAATTTTTGCAAATCTCGAATATAAGGGAGAAAATTCTAATTTTTTTTCCCCAACAATGAATGAATGTATTAAGACGAACGTTAATGCATTGATAATCCTAAATCCTAAATATGACATAGTGGCCTGTGGGTTCCGACTGAAATTGACCCCTGAGTCATTTCTTAGCCATCTTGGACTAGTAGTGCGATTTTCGCCATGGTAGTATATGTTTTATTTTTAAACTACTTAGAGTTTAATATTACCCATATTGGGTTATTAATCTAGGGAGAAAAGAAAGCTTAAGCAGGCTGGAAAGGAAATAAACAGCAGAAAGTGTCACTCAACAGGGCAGTGACAGAATGTCATTTCATCAGCCTGTTAGGACGTCATTAAGTTATAATTAATGCTATTCTTTTAACATTAATCATTCATCATAATGCATATATTAGCTACTCTCATTTTTATATTTAGCGTCAACTATATATCATATTAATAAATGCAGTTAATTATGATTATTTGGTTAAATATATATTATCTACAAAATTTGATATTTTGCAGTTGGTCTAATTATTTACACTATATATAGTTGCTTATATACATTTTTCACAATCCCGGTACCTTCGGTCTTTTCATAACCAGAAAGTTTTTGGGTCTGGAAAAAGCTGATATCTGATCTTTTGAGTAAGTGGATATTTCCCTAAGATGTTGGTATTCTGACTCTTCAAGTGTTTGGAAGAGATTATTAGCCAGCTTTTGAGCAAAGGCGTGTATGGTGGGCATTCCTATATCGTTTCTTATATTTCTATTCCTGATGAACCAATTGTCTCCCAGCATAGCTCTTATTGTTTTGTTTTGATATTGTTCTAATTTAACCATGTGTTGATTGCTCGAGTAGAGCCACACTGGTGCAGCATATAAAAGTATGGATCTGATAGCCATTTTGTATACATTTAATTTGTTCTTGATAGTCAATATTGATCTGCTTGCAAGTATGCGTTTTAAAGTGTGTTTTGCTACGTCTGCTCTTTGTATTACATAATTGCGTTGTTGCACAAATGTCAATCGTTTGTCAATTATTATTCCCAAGTATTTAGTACTTATAACAAGTTCAATGAATTTCCCCCCAACCACTATTCCGGCATCTGGGGGTAGATCTAGTTTTCCTGTGATCCACATAAATACTGTCTCGTCTGCATTAAGTTTAACTCTGCTGTTTTCGCACCATGTTTCAACTTGATCAATTAATTCTTGTAAATTACTTAATGCCTTCTGTGGTTTTACATAATTAATTAATACATATTTAATTCTTCTTTCGATTCTTTACCAAATTGCATATAATTGTTATACACGATTTCTATTACTTAAACAATATGTTTGAGAAATTTCGAAATCCCCCTTCCCCCATCACCTACAGTGACGGGGGCAATTGAACAGAGGGCAATCGACCTGTTTCGGATACACATTGAAAATTCAAACATATATTCGACAATCGACCGAGCCCTTGAGACGACAGAGAGCCTTAGATTTGAAGTTTTTAACTTGTGCGCAGCGACCCAAAATCAATAGCGCTATCATCTTCGCTAATTATCAAAATCTGGTGTTTTTTAAGCCAAAAAATTCTTGTTAAATATTCCTGATTAATAAAATGTGTTTTTGCTTTCGAAATTAGTGAAAACGTTCGTTCATGGCTTCACTCACCGTCATCTTAAGGAATAGTTTGATGTCTATTACTCTTTATCGAGAGTAATACTTGCCGCTGTGGTGGTCGAGTGGTTATAGTGCCGGACTCGTGATGCGAGGATCCGGGTTCGAACCCCGCAGTGGTGGTCGGCTGAAGTTGGTTTTCTGTGGTTCCCAACTTCAAGGCGCAAATGCGAGCCGATCTCCCAGTTAAAAAGTCTCGCCACAGAGAGCAACAGTCCTACAACGGTAAATCATTCAACCATAACACTTCACTCATAGTTAGAAAAACTGGGGGCAGATGACAGCACTACACATAACAAGCATTACACAGAAACAAACTTTACGTCAGGTTGCACTACACGTACACGCACATTCCCGCATGTACCGATTCGTTGGGGGGTTCCGCGGGGGGGGGGGTTCATGTGTGGTGTAGCAGTAGTAGGTAGGGCCTCCAAAAAATGGCTCAGGGATCCATGATGTTCTTAAGTCAGCCACCTCGTTGGGCAATTTGCCTGTTGTGGCGTTGTATTTGTATACGGGTGAGCCAACAGCACCTGAGCCCAAAATAGAGTAGGAACCATAAATTATTGAAAGTTTTAACAAATTCTAAAATTATTTCTTCGAGAAAAATATCGAAATTATTTTATATTTTATCATGCGAGAGACGTCGTTTATATAATTTCTTCGTTAGTAGAATATTGAGGACTAAATGTCCACAATAGAAGAATGTCCACAATGGACTCGGACAGTAGAATTCGAAGAGAGAAGACGTTTTGGAAGGCTGCTCTAGTTTTAGCAGTATTTTTAGTTCATGTGAATAAAGCTGTTTATTTGTTCTCGAACCTTCGTTCCTGTGAGTGTCTACAGTAACGAAGTTCTTGCACCCATCCTCAAGTCCTCGGCGAATAACCCTGGCAAGATCCGCTCCACGGGACGAATCTGGTGACAGAGATTCAACGAGCCACCACGATGTGACGTAATAATATGTTCACGTTTTGAATCGATACAGCACTGCATGACAGCAGATCAGTAGATGAATGATTTTAACCTGATTTTAATCTCTTCTGTGTCCGAAACGTTCGTAAAGCTTCAGTCAGCGATTCACGTCTGAAGTAATACCACTTCATCAAAAGTGCTTTAGCCACCAATGATAAACATTACAATGAAAACCTTACTTAAGCGCCAGTAACAGAAAAGTCCAGAAATTAGCTGTTAATTGTATACTTTGCATTTTATAGGGTCCTTATTTGCATATTTCCAGTAATTTGCTTTCGTGCAACGCTCTCTATTAACAAAAAAATTAAACTTTTTGACAAATTAAACTATCTGTTACAAAACAAAAATTCTCTTCTTTCGTGAGAATAGCTTTTTCGAAAACCGCATTCAACTATACCAATTTCTTCAATTTGTATGAATATTTAAACTACTTACGAATTTATGGTACACCCTGTACAATGCAAGCTCAGCTTGGTTCAAGTAACCCAAAACCTCAGGTTTATTAGAAACACAAATTTTTCTAAAATCTTTTTTTTATTTAAAAAGAAGGACAGTTTTCTTTGTTCAATATTGTCAAAAATTTTGTCTGCTTCGAGTTCGATTTTCCTCAGGTCACTGGATTGCAATAGAAATATCAAAATGTACTTAGATCTCATCCCCACTGAATAAAATTCAGTTCAACTGACAGCAAGATTGCTTTTTTATAGAGAGATGATGAACAGTTGGGGAGAACTTCCGTGGTTCTAGATATTTTCCCCAAAATCACAGACACCAATGAGGGAATCGTCTTCAATCTGTCATCAAAACAAATCAAAACCAACGAAGACCGCAGCGGGAAGAAACAAGGAATTGCCACCGACCGCCCCATACCGCAATGTTACCCCATTTCTCTTCGACCATAAAAATATAACTGCATATTCCCAAATATAAGAATGTAACCCCCGTGCACACCCTATATTCCCGTTATTCTAACTGCTCTATTAAAAGATTCAATCTCACTGTTCGAGTCCCAACCCGTGAATTTACTGTTAATTATAATAATTTAATTTGGCATGAGCCAATTTGACCATTCAATCGATAAGACCGCTTCACATGAGTGACAGTGTTTGGATTTCCTCGAGAATATCGTTGTTCTAGATGTTCACCTTGGTTCCCAAACAGCAGCTATAGTGCGGTTGTAGTGTTTGGGGTCCATCAATATTTAAATAATTAACTAACAACCAACTGACTAGAGAATCGTCTTCCACAAAGACCAATGAAAAAAAACTTCTTTCCACAGTAAAGAAGCCATTCGCCATCACTTTTAAATGAATCAACCCTGTGCTTCTCTAGAAAATATTATTACTCCCGGAAAATTAATTACTTTGAATAACGAATAACAATTACTCGAAATAATCACAGCCTCCACATCAGACTCAACAACCCAATGCAAAGACTCGATCTTTCTAAATGACTTTGGATGAAATATCAATTCCTACCGTCAATTTTTTCAACGATTAATGATAGTAGTCTTTACTTTTTAATCCCTTGTCGGATCTAAAATATACAGAGTACGAGATTCTAATCCGAAGAAAACCTTGAAGAGATACTGTTGGTATGCGAACTTTTATATCTTTTATATAGACGATGAATTCATTGTCGACCCTTAAACACTCGATCTGATTGTCGTACCAGATTGCCAATCGTAATTTAAAAAAATTAAGTACCATATTGTTGAATTAGCAACAATGCGCAACCCGAGAATCCTCTAGACCAGCGTTTCCCAAAGTGGGCAATATCGCCCCCTGGTGGGTGATGGAATGATCCAAGGGGGGCGATAGAAGCTACTGATTTAACATGGGATCCTATGGATTTACTTGAGTTGGGGGGCGATGAGGGATAAAAAAATTCTTAAGAAGGGGGCGATGGAATGAAAAGTTTGGGAAACCATGCTCTAGACCAGGGGTCGGCAACCTTTTTTGGCTGCCGCTGTGGTGGTCGAGTGGTCATAGTGACGGACTCACATCGCGGGGACCCGGGTTCGAGCCCCACCGTCACCACAGTGGTGGTCAGCTGAAGTTGGTTTTCTGTTTTTCCCAACTTCAAGGCGCAAATTCGAGCCGATCTCCCCGTTAAAAAGTCTCTCTCACAGAGAGCAACAGTCCTACAAACAGTACAAATATTCAGTCACTACACATCACTCACTTCACTTCTGAGATATAGATGGCAGCACTGAAAAAACATACACAACACTAGGTACGAACTCAGACTGTTAGGTACACACACTTACAATTCCGGCACAACTCACTAGGTAGTAAATTGCCTATGGCGATAGACCTGAGTTGTGCTCGGTTTAAAAAAAAAAAAAAAAAACCTTTTTTGGCAGCGGTTCAAAATCAACCAAAATGGGTAAGTACATTAAGGCGTTGCGGGTATACCGAATATAATTACACTTAATTTTCGGAACTCAAATGGATCACTTAAAATTATGAAATGGGTCACTCGGTTATCCGCCGGTTGCCGAGGCCTGCTCTAGACGAGGGTCTAGGTCGATTGCCCTCACGGTGAATCGATTGTAGGAAAAAATGGGTCTATTGCCCTCACTTGAATTTAGGAAAACAGGCTGTCTGCCCACGCCCCCCCCCCTTCCCAATTTCTTAACATGGCAGTTGTACCCTTCATCTAAATTATTATTAGCCAGATTATCCCTACTCGGGCAGCAAGCGAAACATCGCCAATTTCTCTTTTCCTATTATAATATGCGACACTTGATAAAAGTGCAGTATAGCGAGAACAAGTTTTTGATCCGAGATATTTTGAAGTTATTTCTCGGAGTTTTACTTATACCGTAGAAAATACTTGGTTTTTATTAACTTTCATTTCTGTGGATGTGTGTGTGCGTGCGTTTCCAGTGGGCACGAAAAAATTTCATTCTTTTTTAAATAATAAATCAATAAATATCATGAAACGAGCAAATGGATTAATTTGAGATGTAAAGACAGAAAGTCCACGTCGAAGAAAATGGTACAAAAATTCTCGATTTTGAATTAGCTCGAAACCACGAGCCGGAAAATAATCTCGGGAGACCAGCAATATTACCATGACGCAAAAAAGAAGGTTGTCGAGAGTCTTTTTGAAAAGTCATCCAAGTAGATATTATTGCTTCGTCGCAGTACGAAATAAATTGAAATGACCATCCACTATTTAAACGTTTTGATGAGGGGGTTTAGGCTCATAAAGTTAGAAGAGGCATCGCATTAACCGATATCTCACTTATTATAATCGTGGCTTCTCTATTAACCGATATTTCAGTGTATCCGATTTTATTGTAAGTGAACTAAATTTTCTTAAATATTTGTGAAACGATAAATTACAATAAATAAAAACAAAAATGTGTTTTTTCTCAAAAAATATAAAAGAATAAAATTATTGTTAATGTATACACATAAGATCAGAAAACATCATCCATAATAGACACTAGATGCTTCTAGTGAAACTAATTTTGATTGAAACGCGTAACTATGGAAACTGACACTTAACGAAATATTAATATTAAGAAGAGAGAAGTATTTTATAAAAATAAATATTTATATACATAACATTAATTAAAAATAGATTAGTCAACATATGGTGTGAAAAGAAAACAAAATGATCGGTTGGAGTGAAACAATAGCCAGTGTGTATCGAAACGTATAGGTTATGGATTGTTCGATGATGAAAATGAAAAAAAAAATCAATATCACGCGGTGCGTTTAATTAGTTTCTTCAGGTTTTTGACATATTGGCCTATTTATTATTATTTATTTTTTTGTTTAATACCAAAACACACTTTTACGAATGAAATTTCTACATATGTTGGGAAAATCCCAACTTCCGTCCTAATTTCCATCATCATCAAATATGAAGGATTTTTCTTATAAGAAAACTCTCAAACAAGGGAGGTGCGCGCTATGTATGTAAGAAATCTACAAGATGGCCGCTTTCGCGAGAGGAACGGAAGGACTTAAAAAAAAAAAATAATGAACAATTGAAAACCGGCATCGATTGGAAACTAAAAAAGGTGGGGCTTTTAATAATTGGATCTCTCTTCCTTCTTTTTAATGGAACAGCAGCACATCTGGTAGGATTCATCCAGTTAAAACGGAAGAAATGAACTGTCCATTCTATCGGGGACAAATTGTTCATGTAGAAAGAGAAATAAAATTGAAAAAAAAAAAAAGTTGGAAAAAAAATTGCCGATGGCCACCTACGATATTTTCATGCGATCTACTTAAAACATAAGTAGGAAAAAAAATAAAAATGTAGGAAAGCAAAACACGTGTTTGTGTGAGTGGAATTCTCGACGAACGTCTCTGGAATCTTAAACGCGATAAAAAAAAGGATATCGGTCTTCAAAAGCAAAAGTTACTGTCCACAAAAACATTTTGACGTACTACTGCAGTTGATTATAATTTCCAATGAAGTATTCCATGATATGAACCACGAACCAGTTATCTAAACATCAGTAAACCTACTGTAGGAGTTAGAAACCTCTAAAATAATTTTTAATATTTTTCATAATGGCTCAAGTTTAAATTGACGAAATCTCAAAACGGGACTTGGTGACTTCTGCTTGAACGCTGACGATATATTAGATCAGTGAATAAATAGATTCGGTAAATTTTATGTATAGCACGATGTAATGGGAAATCCAGTTCATCGTAAGTTCCGGAAAAAGAATTTGCTTCTTATTTGGTTTTGGACAATGGTCTATCTCTATAACATCGTGGTTCAATTCGGTGATTGTATAGATCAGTTTTTTTCTGTAAGTGGGTGATATCGCTCCTTAGCGGACAATCGAACAGACCAGGCAGTAGAACCTACAGTTGCAACATGGAACCCTATTTGCTTAGCAAGGGGGGTGATGGGAAGAAAAATTCTGTGAATGGGGGTCGATGAGGCAAATAAGTTTGGAATAGTATTCGCCAATATGCATCTATATGCGTGATTCGTGCATCGAAATTCAATTTTACTTTTCCAAATTTCGTTGAGGAGTGGAAATGCTCCTCAATTAATCCTTCTAAATTTTAGGGGTTTTTTTTTTTACAGATTATGTGAGAACCGCAACAATTTTCATTTATTTCCCTAGAAAAAAAACGGCAATTTCCGTTCCTCAGGGACATGAAAATACTGTATACCAAAGCGAAGAAAGACATTATGCCACTCTCCGATATTGATATAAACAAGTACAGAAAACTGGATACGATGGGGAGATAAATATATTGAAAAGAAAAATCACAGGCTACCGCGGAGAATCAAACCAAGGCCCACTTGCATTCCAGGCGATTGCACTACGCAACAGAAGCACTGATATATTTTGTTCCCTTCGAACAAATGTACGCTGAATGAGCAGCATCTTAATGAGAGTTCACGACAATTGTCAACATCTATCGTCATGAGTTAAGGAAAGTCTAGGAAAAGTCTGAAGAGTCTAAGGAAAGAAACTATATCAGTGCTTCTGTTGCGCACTGTTCTAGCGCACTCGCCCAGATTGCAAGAGTACGGTGGCTCGATTCCTCACTGAGGCCTATGAATTTTCTTTCCAGAATTCATCTTCGCATCGTATCCAGTTTGCTGTACTTGCATACAGTGGCTCCCAAACATTTTGGGCCAAGGAGCACCTTCCTAGTGAAAATTCCGTCAATAAGCACTAATTTTCACTTTGCCCTTATACGATCCTTGTACACTGAAGTGCAACTGAATATTACGGATAAGCTTATGGTAATATGGTCCCCCCACCCAGTATCAATAGGCATCCAGAAACGATCGACATATTACTATATAATGACTATGGTTATAGCTAATGAAGTAATTATTAAAGTAATTATTAAACATTTGTGCTCATTCAGTCTCCAAAAACTATTTTTACTGATTATACATTGAAATAATAAATTCAAGTATCAGACCTTCATCCCTGGTAATTAAATATACCATTTAAAAATTTTCATGAAAAATTAAGATGTAAGTTTTCAAAAATCTGTAAAAAAATTAATTTATATTTTTGAAAATTGTAATCAAAAATTTAAGTATCAACTCATTCTTACACATTTAAACAATAAAATTTTTATTTTTCTTCAAAATTTAAATACACATTACAGTAAATCCCATAGTACAGTATATCCTTACGTCATTATATGTCAAAAAACTCTATTGCTCCACTTTAAAAAAAAAGAAAAAAGCAGTAATATGACAAATGAAAATATATGAACCATTTGATCATTTTTGTCGCACTCACTGTCATTTTCTGCACACGATTTATTACCTATTCCTAACGGCAGCTTTTTTTTATACTCACCGAGAGGTTAGTGCGCTAACCCCTCGTTGTGGGACTCTCTGCGATAGCAATCTATTTCTATGGTCATGTTGCCGTTTCTGTTGCACCCCTTTGTCAGGAAAGTGTCTAACAAACGAGCCGGGTATCGAACTTGCGACAACTCTTTTGGTACTTTAGGCGAGCATCTTATCGACCAGAGAGCGGTAATAATGAATGAAATGATATATGAAATAGTAATAAAATATGTAAAGAAAATCTGTATTGAAAATTTATTAATTTTTAATTATTAATTTATCACTGATTATTAATTAAAATTATTTTTATTATTGAGTTTGTAAGTTTTACTTGTATAGATATGAATTCCCCATTTGGGTACAACAATCAAAAGTAAAAGGCCCAGTGCTTGGGTGGAAATAAATGGAAAACAATCGTTTCAAAACAGGGACAATGGAAAATAATGGGTTAATTAATTGATGGAAGTAATTTTGTGGGGGCACGAAAAATAAATACATCCTAATATACATGGTATGTGATGACTTGCTCATTTCGAAATCGATTTTTCAAAAAAAAAAGGTTAATAGACTTTTTTGCATAATTATAACCTCTGAAAAGAGAATTCTGGAAAACTGTCATATCTTTAAAAATTAGGAACCAGAAGCGGCTCCAATTTCTGTATTTTTTTCTGTGGAAAAGAAAGCCATATTGTATTTTTTAGAACAAAGATTTCCGTGAGAATAAGCGAAAAAAAAAAATGATTTCGCTATCGGTGGGTATTTGTTACAGAAATCAATACGCGATTGAGAGCTATTCACCCTTCCTTCATAGATATTCTTGATACAGATTTTTCCACGCATTCGACTTCGCAGGACAAACGCAACTCTATCAAGCCACCGCCCTACATTTACCGGTGTGAGATGCGATAACAATAACCCTTGTATGAAATCTTACGCGAATAATTATCTAAGAAAACAAAATGCATTGTCGTGTGTGTGTGAAAATATTCCAGAAACGTCGGAAGCAAATAACGGAGAATAAGAAATTACCAAAAAAAAAAAAGGGTCAAAAAGTGAGGTCGAAACACATTTTTCTTTCCGCCGTCCTCAATGATTTCATTCAGTATTAGGAGGTGCCTGTGATGAAACTACAGAGTTTTCATTAATTTTTCTATTTACTTTTATTTCCAATATGGTAGTATTAATTTGATCCTAGATTGGATTTCTGATGCAATAAAATTGAAATGGCTCATTGAATTTTGCGATGGAATTTATTCGATGAGATAAACAATTTTCTTTTATATGCTTTGCTCTCATAATTGAACCTCTCCCATTTTCTCAAAATTTCTCTTTTTTTCTTTTAGATACACTGTACGCCGGAAAATGATATTGTTATCACTTTCGCAAAGTACGGAACGGACTGATTTCATATCATGGGAAAAAATTCGTTCATAGTTTTCGGGACTTCGGTTTATGTTATCAATTTGTTTCGTTGGAAGATTTTTTTTTTTGTGCATTTTGAAGCTAAGGTGAAACCCGACATTGTTTTCCACCCATAAGCTAACATTATCAACCTGCAAGACTATGCAGGAGGTCAGAAGGTGCCCTCTTTCTTATTTATAAACATTTCCAAATTCGGTTCGCAATGCACTATTCGGGCAGTAGTAGCCGCCATAACCCATGAAACTACTTTTCCAATGGCCTACCTATAGCAGAGACAAATTAATAGTGTTTGTGTATGTATAGCTGTACGCGTTCGTATACAAATAGGATACAACAAAACCTCTTCCCTCAGTTTTTGGTCAGTTTCTTTCATTTCACCAGATTCATAGTTACGCGGCCTAAAGATCTCTCAGTCTATAAAACGTACCGTACATTAACAAAATATTGTATACTGTGTACTGTAAAACACATCAGACGTTCCATTCAAACTCCTCATAATGGCTGGTAGTATTAAACGTCGGGTTTTTTGGCCTAAAAGATAAATATCCTGTTTCAGAACAAAAAGGGGGAAAAAAAAGAAAATGGCGCGATGGAACATTTTGGCAACCAGTTGTTATGTGGATAAGGAAAAACTAAGTTGTCCCGTTTTTGGATTGGATTTTTAAATTTATTGGCGAAGGAACAATTTGGTCAAACTGCGCCCAATTGTCCCGTTTTCATTCGTCTCCCACGATCAAACGGGACACATGGTCATCGTATTCGATTTGAATATTTAGAAACCCCGATGTACTTTAAGTGGCATGCACTGCTTTTTTTATGCGAAAAATTTATTATTATCGCATGATTACAAAAAATTGCATTTTATTCATAAAATATTTCAGACATTTTTTTCTCAATAAAGACGAATATGACTCATACGATACGTGCCTCTGATATACGTGTCGAAGAAAAAAAAATATGTTCGAATCGAGACCAGGCAATGATTCTCTTGCTATAAAATTTTCAACATGATATAATTTTTTTTTTAAACATCTATACCAGAACCAGAATAAAAATTTTAAGGGGATGCCTGGCCCTTATACGGGCTGGGGGCCCGTCGCGTCCCCCTGATGAAGGTTTTGTTTAAACATTTTGTAAAAATTTTAATTTCTATCAATAATATATACCGTAAACTAAAATCACCAGACAATTAATTCAATCTGTATAACAATTTGTTATAAAATAAAAATGTGACTTGTATGTGTGACATGAAATGCTTGCCATATACTTTCTCTTTCTCATATTTTTCTCTCTCCTTTCTTCTTTCGTTTTTAAATTAAGAGGAATGGTTCAAAATCTCGCGCATAGATGGCGCTGTACCACAAAAAATATTCCGGCAAGAAAATTATTTTTTCTTTTGATTTCCCCTTCATGAAAACACGGGAAAAACCGTGACCCACCAAATCACTATTCCGGCTATCGCAAAAAAATTTCTCAAATGCAAGTAAAGTTGCCAATTAAAGCCAAAAAAATTTGTCATAGGCAAATAAAGTTGTCATTGGCAGTCAGCTAAAAAATTGTCAAAAGAAAGTGAAGTTGCCGATTAAAGCCAAAAAAAATTGCACTTGCCAATTACAATAAAAGTAATTCTTAAAATCAAGTAAACATGATGCCAATTAGAGCCATAAAATCGTCAATGACAAATGAACTTTCCAATTTGAGCCAAAAATTTGTCAAAGGCAGGTGAAGTTGCAATTTCCAGTTAATAAAATAGTCAAAGGTGCAATCAAAGTTATGTCATTGGCAATCAAAACGTTTTCAACGGTAAGTAAAGTTGCCTATTACAGCCAAAAAATTTTACTTGAGAACTACAGCTAACGAAATTGTGAAAATCAAGGAAACGTGCCAATTAGAGCCAAAATTTGTCAAAGGCAAGCGAAGTACTTAAAAATTACTGCCAAAAAATTTTCAAAATTAAGTATAGTTGCCAATTACAGCCAAAAAAAATTAGTAAAGGGGAAGAAAGGTTGCCTATTACAGCCAATATATACCAGTATGAAATACTGGTTACATGGTCATTTTATAGATACATTAAATATTGAAGGATCGGACACACCCCGCTTCCCATCTTAGAGAGATATCGAAGCTTTCCCGGGGGATGGGTGTATCCGGAAATTTATTAATTTATGTGAAAATAACAAACAACGATATGCATAATATACAATAAAGAATCTGGAGTAAAAATTTTGATCATGGCACATCATCCACAGATAATCAGTCCGTAATCGTGATATTCCTCGTGTAAATAATCAAAGAATAATTTTGTCTTGTATGTGGTAGAATCTGGAATTTACCAATCTAGAATATACCAATTTAATATACCCTAGATTTTCCCAATCTAGAATATACCAATCTCATCAATCAAGCTGTAATAAGGTATAAATTAACGTCCATATGGCCGGCACCCATCTCATAGATACAAGTTCCTGGCCCGCGAGTGGCTGAATTACCGGATATCTGGCCCGAGCACTCAAAAGGTTATGTGCATCCCTGGTCTAAATCCTTAATTCTCAACCTGTTAGTGCGTGTATCCCCCGTGGGTAGCTTTCGTGATTGGCTATCCTGGGGTAAACTGGAAATAATCAGCAATGGTAAGAAATGAGTTAATTGGTGAAAAGGTGCAATAAACGGAGGAAACTACGTAGCCTACAATTCGGCAAGTATGAAAGCATCCTATAATTTCTAGCTGGTTAAACTCTTGAGTAGTGTATTCCTCCCGAGTACTTCACAAATTAGCAAAAGGCGATCATATCGTCTTGCCTAATTGCAATATAAGAGTAAGTTTTTATGCATTTCTAGGAGTATGCACAGCTTCCAGCTACGATTTGGACCAGCTGTTTCAACATTCGATATTTCAAGTAATCTGGAAAAGTGAAAAAGGAAAACGTAGACCTATTTGAAATACCCGATATCCTAGTTATGTGTAAGAGGCTTGTATATCCCTGAAAATTAGCAGGAAGCGTTCGTACCTTGCGCGTGAGGCTTGCGTATCCTAGAAATGCGTTAGAGCATATATGCTCAACCCGCGGAACAAATGTTGCCCTCGGAATCATCTGACGTGGCCCGTGACATATTCCCTGGTCCCTTAAGCTGTTCATGGCACGTATCACTTAAGTGGCCCATTTCACATTTACAGATCACTGAAGTAGCCCGTGGTGCATTTACAGATCACTTAAGTGGACCAAAACACATTTATAGATCACTTTAGTGACCCACAGCACATTTAAAGATCACTTAAGGGATCTGGGATGCTTTCCTAGATCACCTAAATGACCTGCGGCACATTCTAACTTCAATTAAGTGGTTCGCGGTACATTCACAAATAAATTGAGTGGCCCGCTATACGTTTTCAAACCAATGAAGTGGCTTGCAATATCCAAAAAAGTTGAGCATCCTTGCGTTAGAGGCTTGCGTAAAATTTGGGGAAAGGGACTTGCGAATTTCTTCGGAATGCTTAGTAGGTTAGCGTGCTCCTACATATGCGTGTGAGCTGTGGTACTCCTAGAAATGCATAACAAACATATACTTAACTGTGACTCCAAAAAGGAGGCATTCGTATCCTCCGGTTTGTGTAGTAGATGCGTGTGTATTCCAAATTAGGGCTAGTCCGATTAATACAAATACAAATACAAATACAACGCCACAACAGGCAAATTGCCCAATGAGGTGGCTGACTTAAGAACATCATGGATCCCCGAGCCATGTTTTGGAGGCCCTACCTACTACTGCTACACCACACATGTACCCCGCGGAACCCCCAACGAATCGGTACATGCGGGAATGTGTGTGTACGTGTAGTGAAACCTGACGTGAAGTTTTTTTGTTTCTCTGTAATGCTTGTTATGTGTAGTGCTGCCATCTGCCACCAGTTTTTCTAACTATGAGTGAAGTGTTATGATTGAATGATTTATCGTTGTAGGACTGCTGCTCTCTGTGAATCGGGTGTGCTCGGGAAATATTCGATTAAAATTCGATTAATTGATTAATTTTTTTTGATTAACCAGTTAAAAGTTTTAATCGATTCCGAGCCCTACTAGAAATGCGTAGGAAGCAAGTATGCATCCACTAAATGCATGTCAATTATTATTTAAAAAATATTCTAATTGTCTCAGGAAATGAAAAAGGCTAAAGCCTGCTAATGATTGATTGAAGTGTAGTTTTATTAAAAAAAAGAAAAAAAGACCTTGGAGACTACGTGTGTGCGAGTTGAATATTTGTCATTAAGTCCTGTACAAATGAGTTTCGTGGGAAAAACGGAAAATTTTTATATAAAACAATGTTGTGTCAATGTCCCGTAAAATAAAATAATATGGTCAGCCTACGAAAAAATAGTATGATTTTATCAGTTTATTGGCTCATACAAACTAGAAAATGAATGAAAAGAAGACATATTATAAACTGTATGAATGGATTTATTTATATGGTCAAACTTGGTTATAACGACACCTCGGCTATAACGTCAATAATTGATGGTGTGGACTTATCCCCTCACAGAGAATAATGTTGATCAACCTTGCTTATAACGTCGGGGAAAATGCCACGAAATTGGATAGAACGACGCATTTTTAATCGTTTTATTAAGTTTCTAATACCTAACGATGGTCATTTGATCATTTTTGTAGCACCACGGTCATTTTCTGCACACGAGGGCTAATTAGACAGGGACCTACAATTTATTGCCGATTCCGAACGGCAGGCTTGTTTTTTGTACTCATCGAGAGGTTGGTGCGCTAACCCCTCGATGTGGGACTCCCTGCGATAGCAATTTTTTTCGGCGGTCATGTCACCGTTTCTGTTGTACCCTTGTGTCAGGAAAGTTTTCTAACAAGGACGAACCGAGTATCGAACTCCCGACACCTCTAAACATCCTTTGGTACTTTAGGTGAGTATCTTATCGACCTGGTCTACCGCGCTCACCTAACGATGGAAAAATTTTTAAGAAGTGTGGAAGTTAAAAGAAGTGTACCCTTAATTTCACCTTTTCTCACTTTTGTGTTTCAAAAATATCCCGTTTTCACTGGGTTTTTTGTTTTTGTTTTTTTGTGGACGAAATTTCCTTTGATTATTAATCATTACTAGTATCAGAGATTAAGATATTTTGCATAATATATAAATTGTATATAAATAATATATGAATATACAAGCTCACTAATTTGTGATGTTAATTTCCCCCTTGAAATACATTTTGAATCCTTACGTACCGTCCCACGGATGCTAGCAGCTTGAATGTGCAATGTCCTTGGGAGGGAAAAAAATACTTTTAAATGGAAGTCATTTTCCTAAAATGTTTTCTGAGGCCGGGATTAGGCTATAAAAGTTTCATAAAGGTTCATTTAAAAAACTCGAAAAATTAAACCAATAAGGTTGTCAGTTGCATCTTCTCGAATGTAACTGATAATCTTATTGGTTGAATTTTTCAAATTTTATAAATGTGAACTTTTATAGTGCAATCCCGGCCTGATACGTGTATAACCGGGATATACATTAAGTGTTTCAGACAAAACTTAGATAACTAAATAAGGTATCCAATCAGCTGATAAAAAAAGAAGTGAAAAGTTACTCATTCGTGCTTCCAGCATGGGGGGGGGGGGGTGCGATACATATTTTCTAGCACTGTATTTCTCGAAAAAAGTTATTCGTTAGCTGTATTTGGCAATTTCTCTGACAGTAATATTTTTAGCGAAAATTAGTGGTATCTCGTATTAACAATTTTATCACCAATCCCTGTTTTCTCTGGATCAAATATGGTCTTGTTAATCATAATGGAATAACAGCTTCATGTACAGCATTCGATTGCATTTGATTCATCAAAAAAAGTAACCTCGGTTGTAACGATAAATATTCACGAAATCGTCGATGCCGTTATAACCGAGTTTGTTTTTTACAATTGCGAAAGTTTTCCTAGGAACTGATAATAAAAAAATGACGAAATTAGACGAGTTCGTGCAAATAATGTTCGCCGCATCAAAAAGGCTTCGATCTATAATAAGCGTATCCAGATCCTTTGCCCTTCGCCCGTGCGGATATGACACGTAGCGGAACGAGGTACGGCGGGAAGATACTGCGTACGCTTCCGTAAAACTCGACTTGCGTTCCGCCGAACGATGCACCATGTACGATTTGAGGTCTTCGGTTTCCCGACATGGTGTTAGCGAATATGTTCACCGACGACGAGCCTTCGGTCGAGTTCAAGGAAGCCGAATAGCTGTCTATAGTGCCCCCGGGAAAAAACAACGAATTGCGGACCAGCCTCGGCGCGGGCACGAACATCGGCTTCACTTGGATGTCCAGGATCGGAGATTGCTTGGTATATTCGCCGGACACCGAAGCGATGACCAACGACGTCGTCAACAGCATCTGTGGTGGAATACATACAAGAGATCAGCATAGTTTTACTTGCCAACTAAGAATCAACAACAAACATGTACAGGGTGTCCCCAAATTGACGGGGCCCGTTTGAAAAAAATGAATGAAAACGAACGGCAGCAATAGAACGGCACCGTTTGTTGCATTCGGAAAATGCAGCAAATGATTTCATTTGATTTTTGAAATTTATTAAATCATTTTTATAAATAATTTTTATGAAATCATTTCAAATTATTCAAATTATTCTCTTATTTTGAGAGACCAAATTCGCCATCCAAAAGGTATACATAATTACAGAATTTACAGAAATGCTAAAAAGAGCAATGAATGAATGAACGCCAGGGTCTCTGCCACCGGACTTATCCCGTTGCCGAGATCTCTTCCAGCCCAGCTTCGTGGCAGAGTCTGGAACAAAGCTCCTAACAGTCTGAGTGTGTGGCTAGTGTTGTGTTTGATATTTCAGTGCTGCCATCTATACTTCAAATTGTGAGTGTAAAGATTGCATATTGTAACGTTGTAGGCCTGTTGCTCTCTGTGGCGAGACTTTTTAACGGGGAGATCGGCTCGCAATCGCGCCTTGAAGTTTGGGAAACAAAAAATACCAACTTCAGCCGACCACCGCTGTGGCGCCGGTGGGGTTCGAACCCGGATCCTCGCGATGCGAGATGCTAAAAGAGCAGCACCTTAATGAAAGAAATAATTTTAGAATAATTTATAACAAAAATAATTTTGGAATTATTTAAAAAGTAATGATTTTAGAATTATTTAGAAAAAATTAATTTCATAATTGATGAAAGTTCATAATCTCAATGAAAAAAATAGTTACAGAATTACTGATAGAAATAATTTCAGAATTATTGAGAATAATTCCAGTATTGTGAAGATAATTTCAGTATTTTGAAGATAATTTCAGTATTTTGAAGATAATTTCAGTATTGTGAAGATAATTTAAGAATTGTCAAGAGTAGTGATTTCAGATTTTTAAAAGTAATCATACAAAAAATTTAAAATTTTCGAAAGAAATAATTTTAAAATTAGTTTAAAATTAGTGAAAATTTAATGAAAAAAAATAAGTGTATAGAAGTCTTCAATAAATTGGAGGAACCCGGGTTTAATAAACAAGAATACCACGGTATTGGTGGCCCGTAGGCTTCGTGGAAAGTTCAATCTGGTTCGCAGTGTCTGAAATATTGAAGACCCTTGGTTTTAGAGGAGGCTGGGCGAAATACCTAACAAACACGCGCAAATGTCTCAGCTAGGATATTGACAAAATGGTATTTCAGACTACTACTCAACCGTACATGCACCTCGTACACCGGAATTTCTAACGAATCGGTACATGTTGGAGTGTGCGTATAATGAACCTGATAAGAAGTTTGGTTCAGTGTAATGCTTATTGTATGTGTAGTGCTGCCATCTGCCATCAATTTTTCAAACTATGAGTGGAGTGTAATTATTGAATAATTGCTGAATATTCGGGAAAGAAAGAAAACAATTGTATTGGTCAGCCAGAAAATTTCAAAAAAAAAAAAAATCTGAACGTCTGGCATTGGTTTTGATTCTTACCGACAGATGGCGCTGAATATGAGATTTTTTTATTTTTTTTATCTCTCATTACCTATTAGTTCTTCACTGCCTGTAGTGTCACGTGAGATCCACAGGCATACAGCCAAAATCGGCTAACTACATGCACGGATTACTAATACGGTACTATTAAACTTTATTGTAAACATTCCTCTGACGGATTTCTTAAAATTTGGGGCATGCCGGAATGATTTTCCGTGAGTTGCGTTGGCGTAATTATGATGTCAGAGTTACGCCTATTTTGTGTTCGATAAGTGCTGCCATCTGTCTTTTGTATATAAAGTTAAAGTTGCAGATGCTTGAAAACAGCCTCGAAGTTGGCTATTTCGCCGGACTGAGGTATTACATCTGTAAAGCATTAGTGGCCGTTCAGGTTTGAAATAATGTTGCAGATAGAGTTCATTGAAAATTGTTCTTTGCTGGCGCGTTGGTCATGGGTATCTTTGAATTTTGTTAAATTTGTTGCCCGACTACAACATCCAGTTACAATGCCCACTTCACATGCTGCAAATAGGGAAAAATTGAAGTTACTGTATATCAGCATTTTTGGTTCGCAACAAATTTATTGTTGTGAAGAACATTGCTACAAAAGCATTGTTTTCATGTTCATTTCTTAGAAACCATTGTTGTTAGGAACAGTGAGGAGTATTTAGACGGAGTATTCAATAGTACAATATCGAAACAACTGATATCCCGCTTCAGTTACTCACACATGTGGGGTTTTATTTTTTCTCTTGCTCTTTCTTTAAACTCAGGGAGTACAGGCATTATCTCCTAGAGATGTTTTCTAGGAGATAATGCCTGTACTCCCTAAGTTTAAAGAAAGAGCAAGAGAAAAAATCCAGGTCCTACAGATGTATCTTTTGGACATGTCTAGGAGGTAATGGTACAGCCCTGACTTCAACGATAAAGCACCCACAATCCTCGAAGTCAGGGCTGAATTCCCTAAGGATAAAATTTTTTTACAGATTCTGTCTCTCAAAAGTTCAGCTTTAGATAATACAGATTTTTAATTTTAAACTTCTGTCATTGTGTTGAAAAAAAACTAGTTTTGGATTTTTAAACCAAATTTCGAAGATTGCGTCTACATGGCGTTTCAGAGACGTGATAGTGTAAAAGTGGAAAGCTGAAAGCCCATAAGAAAGAAAGTCGTCGCATATTTTGTACGATGAAATCATATCAGCACTTCATTTGAAAGTAAAAAAGAAAGGCTATAAAAGAGATTCCTATTGCTTCGAGCAAGTCGAAATGAAGTGTGACGTGTATTGACCCGAAGTGTGTCCCAAAAGCCAAAACCCGGTTGTGGTAGGCAACGCAGTACAAGTTGACGCGAAAACAAAACCGTTGGAAGATCGGTTTGAACGCAATAAAAAATGACCTTGCACGAAATCATGAAAGATACTGCAGTGAAAATTTCAACAGATGCAGTTCATAGACATATCAGAGAAGCACGTATTTGATTCAAAAAACGGTAGTCAGAGAATTGCCTGTCACAAGGAAACACCAAAGAGAAGTGGAGAAGAAAGACTGAAATGGGCATGAAATCATGTTTTATGTCGAGACAAATAGCTTATTTATCATATTTAGTGGTTATCATATTGGTAGGTATCATATTTAGTGATGGAAAAAAAAATGGAACTCACATGTTCCAGACGGATGTTTTCAGCAGACAGTCAGGTGGAGCTTCGATAATGGTATGGGCAGCATTAACTTCTAATGTGGTCAGGCTTCCTTAACTTTCGAAATCGGTCGTCAAAACTCTGATGCTTATAAGAGATCCTCGAGAACAATTTGCTACTGACTGGAGAAAATTCAAGAGGATCAAGCGTGACATTTCAACATTATAACGTGTCTATTCAAAGATCTGTCAACAGATCAGAAAAACACAGAAGACCTCGACGGTCCTCTGGGCGATCCGAAACTGAACTACTTTTTCGCTCCGTTTACCAAAGAAGACATCTTCAACAGCACTTTTTCGGTCGATGGAGCGAATGGTACTTTCACAAAAAGCTCTTTAATCGCGAAAATGTATCGGTTTTAGAGTGGCCATCGATGAGTCCTGACTTGAATCCTATTAGAAATGTATGGGGCATACTTACGATAAATGTGTTTGCAAATGAACTACAGAATTTTCGACTGTTGATTACTCGAAGAGTTCTGTCGAGGAAGCACGGTACAGTTTTGATGTTGAGACCCTACAGTATTTAATTAGAACCATGGAGTATAGTGTGTTTGAGGTTGTTAGAAAAAAAAGAAAAGTCCATTAGCTATTAAAAGCCAGCAAATTTTGTAAATCTGAATTCTTTCTAAACTTTTGAGGCAGCTATTTTTTGTATTTTTGATGCTATAAGTATTCTAAATATTCTTCCGTAGAAATTTTTTTTCTACAATTGTAGAAATGCTTCAGGTATTATCCCTTAAAAAATGCTAATTTTATTCGCCGTATTTTTCTTGTCATTTTAAGAAAAGTGCATTCATTATCTAAACTTCTGAGATGGACTGTATATATTTATATAAATCTACAGCAAGGAAAAAAACACCTACGTTTGTGCTCTTTGGGTTTGAAGAACTTCGATAAATAACCCAATTTTAATTAATTAAAAGTTTTCTTTCGGAGTAATGAATTTAAAAAAAATGCTTAATCTAATCAATACAATGGTTAAATTAAAAAAAAATAAACTCACCACCGTAAACAGAATTCTTGAAATTCTATTCCCCAAAAATGACGAAATAACGACGATATTCATATCGGATGAGAACTTTTCCTATTCACCCTTCGGAGCCGACTCTGCACTTTTGTGAAAGAGTTCTGTGCAGGTAGGTTTGCCAGGCAACACCGAGAGAGAGAGAGGTGAAAAAAAGGGTTTGAATCGCTTATCCAATCGCTTTTTATCATCTCATTATTAGCAACCGTTGAAATAAAAAAAAGGGGGTGTTAAGTTACAATTCATTTGAAAAATCGCTAACATACCACAAAACTCCAGTCAAAACAATCGCCACTAATTCATCGGAACACCACCGCCATCCCATAGTACGTAATAGTTTCAGATTAACTGATCCTCATGAAAATAAAAAAAATAAATAGCAACCATGGTAAACACACTCTCTAATACACTGGCGTATGAGTATAACTCTATTCAACAATTAAATTTTTACAGGAAAATGAAAGCTTCTTGTAGATTTTTGGTTGATAAACACACGAAGATAACACGTAGCAAAAATCCGCTCTTAAGTACGATTACTAAGTAATATGACCATTTTTACTTCGTATATATGTTACTGCTTTTCTCGACGACTTAAGAAACATCAAGTGGAGCGAGAAACTTGCTATATTATGTAAAGTGCAGAACAGGGGTTTCCAACGTAAAATTTCTCGCGGAACCCTTGGTGATATTGAGGCTGTTCGGAAATCTAACAAATTGCGAATATTTATCCAAAAACAATTGTGTCTTTACTATCGTCTCAACATAATCATAGCCACAGGGCAAAATGAAAGACGGCTGAGCACCTCTAAATTTACATATGTATTGAGATAACTCATTGAGCCAGATCTTATCGTTGAAGTCCCTATGCAACTGAGGTACTCGTGCAGTGCCCGGGGACGGGGGTGGGAGGCTCGTGTTAAGATAGCCCTGGGTGTCCGGCAAAATATTCGTGAATTCTGCAATTAGAAAATCTTCACTATTAAGAACATCACTTGTGGATAAAAAAATTAAAAAAAAAATTGTTTTCACAAACTTTTAATTTCCTGGCGAAGTGAAAAACGGCATTCATATGAACTTGGTTCTAATCCAAAACTTCCAATTTTAGAAACCAGGTGTTTTGTTGTTTTTTTAATTGGGCATTTGTGTTTGAGTACGTGGATAAGTAAAGACTTTTTAGAAAGATTTCTAACAAATGTATTTTTATCCGGTTTCTTTATCAGATCAAGGCTGGCGACTGAGAAATGTTCACATACTTACTGAGGTAAAAAAAAATTGTTCGTGTTTTCTTTCCTCTCTCCTCATCACAGCTAAGGTTTATTGCAACCTTATGAACCGAAGCTGTTTTTTTTTTCTCCGCTCTTCCTATACTAATGTTAGTGATTCCCCCCCCCCCCCACATATAATGCATATTTCTACTATATATATGCAAGAGCGAAAGAAAACACGTAGGTTGAGGGGTAAAAAAAGAAATCTACTGTATATAGTCTTTTATCTACTTATCTATTTATACTCTTTTCCTCTTCCATATTCTTTTTCCCCTTCCTTTTCTTCATTTTTTCCTTCCCCCCCCCCCCTCTTCCTTTTTTCTAATGTGCGGTTAGGTTAGGGTAAAGTTACTAGATTTATCGTCGATTCGACAAATAGAGATCATCCAAAATTGTTGCCAAAAGTTGTTGTACGCGAAGGGGTTGGTCTTTGAAAATGGAGATTTTTCAAATACCACAAGGGTGGAGCTGGCAGAGCTCTAGAACGGGGCCGGGAGGAATTTTAATATTGAGGAGGCCCACCAAAGATCTCAGTCTGGGAGAGCGGGCGTTTCGAGTATGTGGGGGGCCATGGTGAGCACCGAGATATTTGCGAGGAAAGGACAAATTTATTTCTCCATAACATGTAGGAACGCCCTCTAACTTTTTTTTTAGAACAAGGGCAGCACATTTTATTTTTTTCACCTGCACATGCCTGTTCACACAGAATTCCGATATCTGTGCTTCAGGCAGATAAATAACATGCTACCTTATACAGTATGGAGAATTTCTTTTTCTGTGCAGCAAATAATTCTGCGTTCACGGAAGCATTCATTCTCAAATTTTAACTTACTTTGCGGGTTTTAGTCGCAATAATAAAAAACAACTATTAAAATTCCGAAGCAAACATAATAATTTGAATAATATTATTACTTACACAAAATAGTTTACAATATCATCCCATATTGTTTTTTTCATGAGCTACATTAATCGGAAAGTGGTCACTAATTTTTCAATTAAAAAATTATAACTGTCGTGTTTTTATTTGGTAGGTGGCAGCAGAAGTTCTAGTTCGATGATGCTTCTTATACGCAATAGAATACTGCATTGTCTAGTTCAGGGGTCTTCGAATTTATCAGACGTTACGGGAAAAATTCACATGAAGCCCATAGGCCACCAACAGGACCGTAACTAAGCTAGGGTAACCGAGTTAATGCCCCGCGGCTTCCACAGGCAAAAAATGTTTTTACATAAAATTACACTTACTTTGTAATTCCTTAGAAATGTTGACACAGTGTTTCTTATTTGAAATAATATCCCCCTTTTCTGAGGCATAACCCTTTCAGGGGAACCCTTAAAACATGTCTGCCCAGGGAAGGCATATTACGGCCTCGACCACCAAAATCATGGTCCCACATCCTGCAACCGTAGCCCCCCAGGTCAGAATTTTCACGGGCCTCTCCATAGTAAATTTATAGTGTAAAAATAACTAAAAATGATAAGAATCGTCTTCGGGCTCTGGATGGAGCCCTGTCAGACCCACACTTGTGGGGGCTATGGCCAAGTTATACTGCCGCACAGTATTTAGAATTGCAAGATGGCACCCACATTCACAAGGACTTTAATATACTGTGGTGGATGGATCCATCTCTGGGACAGACCAGACCAGAATATGACTTTTACCGGTTCCGGCTTGTCCAACACACTGCTTAAGAAGTGGGCCCTTGGGACCCTGTGAAGTCCATCCCTGGTACCACGGAAATAAAACATTTTACCCAGCTCAGCAAGATTTTTTAAACAGGCTGATGTTTAGTATTTTTATATTTGAAGTAAGGTTACCAGAAATTCCTAACCTAAACTTCAACATGAGGATGCATGTGCACGCATCTTCGGCTATGTTCCTTACATATGTTTATAAAAGATGGCGCAAATACATCAACGATGAACAACATTTGTTTTTCGGTCTAGTGGTCTTGGGCATTCACAGTGAAAGGACGTGGGTTCGATTCCCCACAGAGGCAGTTGAATTTTCTCTCTTTCCTAAATATATCTTCGCATCAGCCAGCTGTTAAAAACCTTTGTATGGATAGCGGAGAATGACATCATCCGCGGATAATATTTGTTTCCCAACAAAAGCAGAACCGCTTTTAATATGCATAAATTTTCATGACGGTTCTTTTCAACGGAGGATATTTATTGATTATCATGCATTGAGTGTTGTTTAACCCATTTTGTTTGTTTCTGAATTGAAGAAGAAAGAGTTTTTAATCTTAATCCATGGACCTGCCAAGCACGGCCAGTGGGGATGTCAGCGAACGAGTGGCGCAGTGGTAAGATGCTCGTCTTCCACTATGAAGGTTACCATCAAGGTCCATGGGCCTGAATCCGGGCACATTGAACGTCAGAAGCAAGTTCTTTACCTACCGCACCTGGGGCGACCAGCGATGGATGGACCCTTCATTTCCCACCCAACTCCACCGGTTCGAAATTGCCGTATGGCGATATATGACCGGAGTTGGTGCGCGATAAAGTAAGTGCAGATGTCACGTTTTTCTAAAATATGGAAAGATCTTTTGTATTTTGATTTGTTTCCGGGCCCTTTGTAAGCCTATATTAGAGCTTGATTTGTAGGAGACCATTTCTATTCACACATTTCTCTAATTTATTTCTTCCGATAGCATTAAAATATATATTTTATTTTTTACAAATAAATGATCACCCACTCAGTCAGTTTCAGATTAATTTATAGCAAGTTTATTATACGTCAAAATACATAATACATTATGCAAAAGGAATCGGGGGGAATCTGTCTCCAGTCCGTATTTGTACATTGCTTGACCGTAGGCTGACTCTGCCAGATATTCAAAGAAAGACAAACATATGAATGAAGTGCATAAATATATTATTGAAAATTTCCATAAAAATATTTCCTTTCATTTGACATATAATATATTTGTTTGAGCGTTTTACCTTTCTCCATCGATGATTTCTCGACCTTATTGCGAAGTTTTGCTGTAACGGGGTTTAATAAGAGCCTACTGGTACCGGAACGAAATTAGGAACGAGAATCGGATTGCTGAAGGTGGACTGTTGGTACGGCCCACGTCTGAAGTATCTGGCAGGAGGACCTACAAGATAGTTTTATTTTAAAGTGTAATTAAATATAAGTGCGATTTTTATGAAAAAAAAATTTTTTTAGAAGTGAAAAATTTTTGTTTGCGTTTTACTGCGAAAAAATGTTTTTCATTTGTGTCTACCTCTTGGAATGGGTCGTCCACCGTCAAGTCTGTTCTTTCCGGCAAGTCCAACCTTGGCACCGTTCATGGAACTGGCGGTTAGCTCAGTGCCACCAAAATCATCCGTATTCCTTCCGTAAGTTCCGACTGGGACTCCTCCGAGGGAAGCGACGACAGCATCGTAATTTCCGATTGGCGATTGTCCTTGAGCGCAAACCACGAGCACGAGAGCCAATAAAACAACCTGAAAACAAATAAATGATATCCAATAAATATCCAACCTGTTATGATTGTAATCTTATTACATTCATAATCGTATTTTCATTCCTTCTGGAAACGGACACACATACATAACAGGGATGCTCGCACACCTTTTTTAGCCCACAGGCAAGAAATGCGATATTTCTACCGCTCGGGGAGGGATACAATGTCCCGTATTTTCAAAGAAACTTTTCTTGAATTTTTGAATCGAACTTACTTGAATCATTTCACGGCTTATTTATCTCGCATATTTGGCAAACGTATGATTTTTTCTTGTTGTTTTTTTTGTGAATTTCTATTTGATCCATTGCTGGTAGTTCTTTATTTCTCGCTGCTGGCTATTTTTCAGCAATTTAAGTTGCCAACTTTATTTACCCTGACAATTTTTCGTGAAAATTGTGAGGTGCGGTTCACGAAACATTTCGCCAAATTCCTAATTGTAGTTCGGCATAAAAAAAAAAAGGTTAAATTCTGAGTAGATAACCCGTATCTAGGGAACGAGTTTGACTTTAGTGGGCATAGACATATCATAAGAACATATTCATTTTCATGCTATTCAACGATCCTTCCCGCACCCCTTTGGATAATACGTTTATTATGTTAGGAAATTCCGATTTTTTTTCTCTGTAATTGAATAAATTAATTATCAAATGATTAGTTTCTATGAATTCTTTTACTTATTGTTTGATGTCTTTTTGGCTATGGCTAATATTTAATTTTGGCTTAATTTTTTTTAAAATTAATTCAAAAACGAAAGTAAAATTTATTTGAGGTTTGGAGAGAGAAAAATAGATTTATTGAATAGTCCTTCATTTATTGATTCCACAACTGTAAACAAATGCTTCTTTGACACTTCTGAATTTTTTGATGTTTTTCTTGAGTCATGTACGTTGACGACAGCATCAAATGTAAACACAACGCGCTAATAACACGAGGTACCAATATAAACAAAGCACGAAATAGTTCAAGTAAATAATAGTTTTTCTCAACCGCGAAATAGAAAACAAGCCGCTCCAGAACCATAAATAAAATGTAAATTTTCAGTAAATTCGATAAATAAATAACTGAAAATGTCCTACGGGTCTCCACCGTGGAAATTATAGGCTTAAAAAAAGCTTCTCGAGTCAAAAAAAGAAAGAGAACCCGGGCCCGTCAATTAGGGGGGGCCGTTGCCCCCCCCCCCGGCTTTTGAAAATACACTAAAAATGGTATATATATATATATATATACATACATTGAGTACATGTGCTTTGCACCCCCCCCCCCCGGAAAAAGTTGAAATGACGGTCCTGTGAGAACAGCTGATTTATTTTAATGTTGCGTTGATAGATTATTATTATTTTTGTACTGTATTAGAGGTGCAGATGATGTGAAAAATAAATCGATAAACAAAAATAGTAGATTATCCGTATCTAGGGCACGAGTTTGACTTTATTGGGCATAGATTCTAGTCAAATTATATCCATGTTAGTGGGCCTTGAGCAAATCAGAAATGAGTGGGGTCATCCAGCGACTAGAGTTAAAAGTTAATTTAATAGTAAACATGGTGTCCAAATTTTCGGGTCGCTAATCATGAGGTCCACGAAAAATGTCCCACCCGCCAATGTGGAAATCAGGCATTTGCATAACAATTCAAAACGATTTTTGAAACCGCCCGCCACCAGAATTTTTGGTAATGATCCGCCACTGCGTACAACCCGAAACATTTTGTATTCATCAAATGGTTGAAATAACGGAAATAATTTAAAACTCACCAAACACTTCATTCTGAGTCCTTAGGGTATCTGCAAGAGGATCGACTTCAATTAAACCGATTGATCGAGTTTGATGTCCCCGAATACCGCACGGCTGGTATTTATAGTCCAGTAATATTGATGATTGGTATTTTTTATGGCATTATGTACATAAAAAAACAGTCATATAATGGCTAGTAATTGTAGTATTTCTTTGCATAGGTAGGCATTGTACTTTTCTGCAAGAATGGCGATTCGTATGCTCTTCTCATCAGATTTGGCAGACCGTAAAATTTATAATTTAAACCGTAATGGCTGCGATAATTGTATTGAATAGGTTTTTTTTTAAATCAGTTTTTTTTTCGAAAATCAGCGAAGAAGAGTAAAATGCGTGTAGTTGGGAAAAAGAAGCACTCCAAGCAATCAATTGATCACTGACGATCATCAATAATCGATTGATGACTTCCTGACTGTGAAAACAACAGTTATTAATATTGACTACCTGAAATTAATCAGTTATAATTTCTAGAGGAATCATCCGGCGTTTAAGTGTTGCAAAATTGCAGTTTTAATGTATGCCCACATCCCTTTCAGACCCTGGTGCCACAAATGTGTGGTTTGCTTTTCTCTCACTTTAGAATTTTTTTCTTTTGGCCTCAGGGAGTTGAGCTCTGACTTAAAGGATTGTGTAAATTTTGAGATAGAATAATGTTGAATATGAACTTTTGGGGGCTTTCATCAGAGGGCAGCACTTAAAGTTGAAATTTTCACGGGTTTTTTTTTTTTTTAAGATGGCTTTTTAAGGAATGCGACTCCGGGAAAAGTATAATTTATTAGGTATAAATTTTAGCAACACAATTATGGGGAAAACTGTATGCAAAGATGAATGTACCCTGTATCATATCTTGGCTGAAGACATTTTAACGAAGTGAAATATATTATTTTCTTAAGAAAAAAAATTAAATATTTAAAAAAAAAAAAGATCGAAAAAATAAAGATTTGCTGACATTCATGTTTTTTCGTATCAAAAATGCAAAAACATTCTGAAAATTCCAAAAAATGCTCTTCTTTGAAAATGATACAAGCACTTCGATTACCCGAGCTTCGATCAATCGAATTCCGGGTTATCTGAGGAACTTTGCAGACACTGATTTTAAAAATTAAATTGCGAAACATCTTGTGCATGATGACACAATATAGCTCACAGAATATCTACGGCAGTGTTTCGGAAAGTGGGTGACATCATTCTTTAGTGAAGGGGCCGGGAGTTGACCATCCTATGCGAGTGGCTCAGCGAGAGAGAGGAGCAATAGTTTGTTTTTTTAATTATTATTCACAGAAGGAAGCGATGAGACACATAAGAAATACTGTCTAGATCTTGTGCATGTTGTTCTTGAGCACCATGGTGCTTGCTACTCAGAGACATCTTAACGAATGATTTTTCCCCGGCCATGCCCGATTGTCTCAATTGAGATACTATTTCTGTAATTTTCCTGTTACTGGCGCTTACGTAAGGTTTTCATTGTGATGGTGGATAAAGCACTATTGACGAAGTTGCTTTGCCTCATTGATGATTTTGATGTGCATAATCAAAAAATATATATATATGCTTAGAAATCCTAGCCCTAATCATTATTAATTATGTGTTATGAGAATTTTTTCGGGTTACAGTATAGGAGTATGATTCTGAACTATTTTTTAATGTATATAAAAGGAAAACTACACCGAGGTAAGTACAGAGTATCTCATAAATCTGTAAATGGTTTAAAAATTCATAATAATTTAAGGAATTGGTATATTTGAATTTCGGTTTGTGAAAAAGTTTTTCTCACGAAAGGGGATTTATTTACTTTTTTCTTTTTTTCTTTTTGGTAAAAGAATTAGTCCAAATTTTGGAAGATAAAGCGCATGTATATTTGTTGCTGAATGCATATTTGGTGTTCTGTGACTAAACTTTTTCGGAGTGGATGCTCAACTAACGATCTACACCCAGACACGATGATTTTTTATGTCGGAAAAAGAAGAAATTTCGACGTAGAAGGTTGATGGTGGCACGTTGAAGAAGACTAACACTTTCTCAAAGCGAAATACCGATACAGTGGAACTTCGGTTAACGAGCGATCCGCTTTACGAGGAATTCGCATGACGAGCAAAAATTTTGACTCGGCTAACGAGCGATGATTCGCATTGCAAGCAAAAGTTTTGCTTTATGTTTATTTCCTTTCACGTTATCACAATTGAGCCAGTGGTTTTTCGCTTTCGTCCACAAACGTACTTGTGTAAATGTTGGTACCATTCTCCCCTACAGTCTCCGGTCAGTTTGCTTCACTCGAAATATGAATGCATGTGTGAGCGTAACTGTTTATGACACGAAACTACGTGTAGCGTATTAACCACAGGTATGTGCACTTGAATTTTTTTTTCAATTCTGCTTGGACAAAACTGTGGGCTGATTGCCTTATTAAACGTGACTTTGAGGGGCTAAGTCATTAATAGGATCCAACATTCGTAGAGATTGTGTCCCTGGGGAAGACCACGGGACTGAACGCGCATGAGGATGGCATTCAAGAGATAGTGGTGGAAAATGTCCAAGAGTTTGACGGTAGATGAAGTGATGGATCTCTTTTGCGCGCACCAGCAAGCGTTTATGGACGGTATCTCATCTGGGGAAGAGATAAGTAAGGAGTTCCTCCCTCTCTCTATCTCCCATAAAATGAGATTAGAGATGTGGGAATCTGTGCAAAACTCTGTAGAAAAGAACTACCCAAATAAAGCTGTGGCATTTGTCCAACGTGAACACTGCAATTTCCCATTCCCGAGAAATCCTAGAAAGGAGGTAGAAGCAAGTGTCGTTGGATAAGGTTCTTTTTTTCAAAGTGACAAAAAAAGAATAAGTTTTCAAACAACGGGAGAGTCCGTAAATCGTCCTACACGGTAGTCCTTCCCTCTCTCGTCGTTTAGAGTAAGTTAAGTTGTAAACATTATGGTGTTGTATGTTTATTTATGGCGTTATTTATATTATACATGTATTTTATTTCATTATTTATTTATTTTATCATTGTGTTGTATTATTCAACAATAGTTGAATAAATGCCGTTTCTATTAGTCATTTTTATGTAAATGAATACTTGTGGGGCTAATTATCCGAGTTTACATTATTTCCTATAGGAACGTTTCGGATAACGATCACGTTAGCGGAACGAATTAAGCTCGTTAACCGAAGTTCCACTGCGTTCTGTTCCCAAAAAGGTAACTCAAGAAATAAGAACTAGCTGCTATTACAGACATACACCTCGTCCATATTCCTCTGCGGAACTTTTAACGAATTGGTACATGTTGAAATGTGCGTGTCCGTGTTGTGAACCTAACGTGAAACTTGTTTCTGTGTAAGGATTGTTATGTGCAGTGTGCTGCCATCTGTCATCAATTTTTCTAACCATGAGTGAAGTGTAATGATTAATGATATTACCGTTGTAGGCCTGTTGCTGTCTGTGGCGAGACTATTTAACCGGGAGATCGGCTCGCATTCGCGCCTAGAAATCTCGAACCACAGAAGACCAACTACAGCCTACCAATGGTCTACTGTGATGACGGTGGTGTCAGAATAAGAACTAGCTGGGAACCAGAAAAATACTGGATTATACGATTAGCTTCATATTACTTATGTCTGACACAAATCTGCACGTCTTCGTGATAATTTTAAGGGTGCGGCTTATAAACCGGACCGTTGCCCTTGGTGCGGCCGTGACGCTGAACAGTACATGAACAGTGAGAAGTTGATCCCTTGATACATAATCGTTTATAATAAAGTAACCTGGTTTTATTCAATTGTCAATTATGGTATCATCATCTGGGGTGGCGATTACAAGACAAATCTGCTGCCTATTTGTTCTATTCAAAACAGATGTTTTAAAACTATTTACAGTGCTCGTTCTCAAATCTCAATTTATAGAAATTTAAATCTACTCCCCATAAGACATAACGCCATCTACCGAATCATACTCTACATATATCGTAATAAATCAATATGCACTCAAAGAGAGTCCATATCATTGAGAAGACCAAACGAAATTTATCGCATACCCTCATTTAGAAAAGAAATATTTCGCAAACATTTTTACTACCTTGCTCCTAAACTATTTAATGCTTTACCGTTGGTTATACAGAATATATCTAGGTTTGCATCATTTAAAAAATCACTTTTTGAATTTCTAATAGCAATAGACGATATAGATGTATATTTTCAATTATAGAAGCGAATTATATTATTATCCATACGCCTGTAGTTGCCTCATATCAACTGTTATTATATCAAATGTGAACTTGTATATCAGCATAATTATTACAAAAATTTATTTGAAAATTCATTTCATTATTTAAAAATTATTATTTTGAAAAAAAAAAAAATATGGAGTAAAATCTATAATTTAAACTCAGTGTATAAATATTATATATAATCGAATATATATAAACAAATCACATAATCACCATGCTTATAAATAATCAGTTATTCGAATTTCCATATTGTGTAAGTATCATGTTGAAGGTCTGCCTTCTCTCTGTGCAGAGACAATTTCAAGTGGGAGACAGACTCGCGCATTCACGACTCTTAGTTCGAAAACCTGAGAAGACCAACTTCAGTCGACCACCACCATGCCGTCAACAGGGTTTGTCAGCCTGGATTCTCACAATGAGAGCCCAGCACGATGCCCATACGACCGCACAGCGGCAAAAAAGAAAACAGTTTTATCCTGTGCCTCTTGCGAAAGACCATTTTTGCTCGTTAAATGTTCGAGCCTGGCATCCGAACACTGTATACATGTTATCGTGACCTGATATCTAAGTTAACAGATTACCTATATCACACGTACATAGGATATCAGTCTAGTGATAGGCATCCTAGCGGTGAACGTACACTCTCGGAGGAAAATGGAGTCTCCTCTAGTACACCCATCGGGAATGGTGCCACTTTTCACCACCTCGGCAGCGTTAAAATGTGTAGATTGCCTCAATCTAGTGACGCCCGTAGTCCCGCGTCCAAAAATAGTGACAATCCTTTCGAGGCCAGTTCCGTGATTCCATATTCTACGCGTTAATGCCGTCTGTTACGGTTGAAAATCAACACCAGTATGTGTATGGCAATCGTTCCGACATCTATATCGCTAGAGACAAAATTTAGCGACTTGACTGCATAAGCAAGAAATTAACCACCTGGTACCAGATTCGCCAGGCTGGTAGCGCCTTCATAACCTTTTTGTTAATTTGCTTCGTCGGGAAATTATCATAGGTTTCACGCATTACCGCGGCGTGTTGGTAAAGTTTCGGTTTTTCTGCTTTCTCTCTCACCCGGAGAGTAAAAAAACCGAAATACACGGCGGACAACATCCAATGTCGCTGGTTGTTCGGAAGGAGGAGTCTGGTTTTTTATAAGCGGTTTCAACAATAGAGATGTATCGATTGTTTTTTTTTATTTTACATTCTTAGTTTGAGTTTTTACTGTGGAATTCAAAAGTTATAGAATCGAAGTACAGTTATTGTCGTATTTTACTGGTGAAACTATGTATAACTACGATTTCAGAAAAATGCTTGTGTACTCGTTTCAATACAAAAATTTTGCCACACACACGCTTAATATCACGAAAGTCTTGGCTGGGCCGCCCTTACCAGACACGGGGTAAGGAGCTAAAACAATCTCGAGCACTTTTCGGGGCGGATATATAGTTTTCCTCCTGTGGGCTATTATACAAATTTTCCACCCTTTACCTACTTAACCTGTCTGACTGTGAGAAGGGACCATACCCCACATTAGACTCATTTTCGGTTCGATCTCGCGAACATTCCTGAACATTCCTGCAATGATGAGCTTTACTGACAATCATGCGTGCGTACTGTGACTTTTGTATGTGGTACATCTCTTTCTCTGCTATATAACTGTGCAGTCGTACCAATTTTCACTAAAATCTCTCCATTAGTTTTTCAGGAATTCAACATATATAATGTGCTAATTCGCGTAATTCTGCACAATCAGTGTACTTCCCATATGTAGTTGTTTTGTCCACCTGTTTCGTGAAACAGTGTTTTTCAACCTGCAGTCCGAGGGGCCACGGGTGTCCATGAGTACTCTGTAAAGGGTCCGCAGGATCATTTTTATTTACTACCATTGTACGAATGACAGATTTTGTGCTGCGAAATTGCAATTTATTACTTAAATAAATTTTTTTATAATATGCAAAGTATAAAAAAGTAATTGATTTTATGGGAGAGTGACATTGAAATTGGTCTTCTGACGCCGCATAGGGTCCTCGGAACATTGACCTTCACTACAGGGATCGACATCAGAAAAGTGGAGAAACACTGCTCTACCGAAAGGATTCGGAATACCAATCACCATATTATCCAAAGAAGAGTCAAAAAGTCATCTTAATCAATCAAGTTGCACTGGAACATATTTAAATAACACGCGGTAGCCCAGGCCGATAAGATACTGGCCTAAAGTACCAAAAGATGTTTAGAGGTGTCGCGAGTTCGATACCCGGTACATCCTTGTCAGAAACATTCCTGACACTGGAGTACAACAGAAAAGGCGGCATGACCACAGAAAAAGATTGCTACCGCAGTGAGTCCCACATCGAGGGGTTAGCGCACCAACCTCTCGGTGAGTATAAATAAAAGGCAGCCGTTCGGAATCGGCAATAAATTGTAGGTCCTGGTCTAATTAGCACCCTTGTGCAGAATATGACCGTGGTGCGACAAAAATGATCAAATGATCATATATCAATACTCTTCTGTTGCATGTGCTAGTGTGTGTGGTGTCATATTAAGTGAGAAACTTATTTTCAAAAGAGAACATTTCCACTCTTGCTAAATTTACACTAGAAGTAAAAAAACAAATTCTTCCGTACATTTGCTTTACAAAAGTAGAAAATAGCCTGACAGGTAGTATAAGAGCCCTTTCAAACGGAGCGGGTGCAACCGCGTCCGCGCATAACTATGTATCTCCCAAACACCCGCTCTAACTCAAGAAGTGCTATTGGGTTAGAAATCTTTCAGGCGCAGAGGAAGAAGGGAATCGTCCGAGCGTTGGCCAAATGTTTGAGCGGGAGTCTTCTAGTAAATGGCGGGCCCACGTCCGCGTGGTGAGCGTAATCAAGTATTAGTTTCCATGCATGTTTTCACATCTTTTCTTTGACAGCAAATATCATATTTTTCTGACGGATTTGTTTATTGGATAAGTGCAATCAACCATTCAAGGATGCAGGGCATTGCAATGTGGTAGGCCTTCTTATGGTGCAAACTGGGCAGTGCAAATTCAATCCGAAGGTGCATATGCACCCTCGAATGGTTGATACCATATATCACAGCAAATCCGTCGGAAAAATAAGATGTTTTTGCTTTCGGTGAAGTGCTGTTGTGCACTTCCTAAAGCCATCCTCTACCTCCTTTGCTACTGCGATTCGACCGCGCATTCTATAATAAAAAATGCTTGTTTATCACCATAGGTGAATATACGGGGGGGGGGGCTGCTCTTCCCCCCCCCCCCCAGCATCAAAGGTTAAGTCGATTGATCTAATGCATATATGTATAGAGGAATTGACATCATCATCATCGTGCCTTCCCCCCCCCCCCCCAAGACTTCCAAGTCTATCTCCGTCCCTGGCAAACTTTAATCCTCTTAAAGTTTGTCTCATGAATTTAGAAACACTCTGTCTTACAAATTTATCGATGCAAAGAAGAAATGACTTCTTGGAAATTGAAGGGAAAATTACTCAAATTCTCTTTTTTTTCATCAGTTTTTGTTTTATTCCTGATACAACAAAGTTCATACATGTCAAATCTTGAATTTTCAATCGTGAAGGTTCATTTAGTTCTTCATTCCTATCGAGTTTGCGTACCTGCTAATGAAAGTAAAAATAATTATTATTTTAAATACGTTCAAAATTATACTTCGCATCTACTGTAGAAATTTCAAATAGTTAAAATTCGACGAACAAATTTTAAATTTTCCCCCTGTAAAGATAAATGAGTGAGCGAGCGGGGCCGTCATAACGCGTTCAGCTTGGGTTGAATAGTTAAAGGCCGTATTCACCGACATGGTTTAAACCAGTGGTTCTCAACCTTTGGAAGCCCGCGGCCCGGTTTCATTTATTTTTGTAAGTGGAAGGCCCGGTCAAACACATGATTAACAGAGCATGAATGGGGGAAAGGAAACGTCAGATCAGTCGCGGTCCGGTAAGAATGATGTCGCGGCCCGGCGGTTGAGAAACACTGGTTTAAACTGTAGTCACAATTTTTGGATGATAGATCAATATAGATTGGTTAAAACCCTGAATTTAACCAATCCGTGTCGATCTCTCATCAAAAAATTGTGACTATAGTTTAAACCCCATGTCGGTGAATACCGCCCTAGGCCACACGTTAAGACACTACTGTGAGTGAATGATTTTCATTGGGAGGGAAATCTCAGTCCATTTACTTTTTTTTATGATATCGAGATACAACACCGAGGTATGTTTGCAGCACTGGCAAAAATCAAATCAGAAAACGACGAATTACTTGGTAATTGCCTATAAGGAATTACACACAATCCGCGCTTAAAATTCCTGGAAGCAATTATCTGCTGATTTTTTGTTTCCGAATCCGAAAGACAGGTGGCAGCACTTCTTGAACATTTCCCCACAAATACGCAGCACTTTCCGGCATTCACCAATTCATTAGAAATTCCTCAGATGAATGGTGTTTATGAGCTAAAACGAAATTGTGTTCGAGGTAAATGTACGGTCTAGTAGTAGAGTAGTATTTGCCAATATTAGATCACCGATCCCATAACAGCAGGGAATTAGGAGGAAAAAATCTTTCTGTCAAATAATTACCTTGTTTTGTTTGGGCAACAATTATTGTCCATTAATGAAATGAAACTTACCATGACAATTTTGGTATGCTTTCGTCTTCTCATAACACGGCTGGTGCTGGCCAACCAGCAAGTCCACCGAGTGGGAAGTACCCTGGAAGGTACGGGTACCACGGCAATGGACCTAGGGAAACAAAACTTTGATTGAAAAGAGAAGAAAGGCTTTTTCACGGACGGAGTGCATAATGAAGTTCATACCTTTGGGGGGGGGGGGGGTTACGCCATGTGTTCCAGGCTTCTTTGTTTACACTGCATATAACAACTCGAAAGGTATGAACTTTGTTAAAACATTGGTTGGTTAGTATTTTTATTGCATATTTCTATGTACGGTAATTCTTATCAAGAATCTGTTGAGTTCATTGAATGGTTACTTCCGTGCATCAACGTCATTTTATATCAATTGAAATTCCTGATGTACCGAATAGGTTATCCTACGAGACTAGAATATATTGTGTGTGTGTGTGTGTAATGTAATATGTGAAAAAAATTATATTCAAATAGGTAATCATACAGGTAAATATGTAAAATACTGCCGCTTATTAGAATCACTGATAATGTTATCATTCGGGTATTGTTGTCACCTTTGCAAAGAACGGAACGAACGGACCAAGGACATAGGAAAAAATTTGTTTGTAGTTATCGGAAGTTCGCGGATAATGTTATTGATTTTTTTTTCCGTCAGAAGGTTTTTTTTTCGCGCATACTGAAGCTAAGGTTTAAACAAACTTTACTTTTTTCCTAGTAAGTTATCGTTATCAGGCTACAAGACTATGTGGGGAAGCTCAAAGATGTCCTATCTCCCCTTCTCCCTCTCTGTTGATGACAACATTTCGGTAAAATTAAGTGATATGTGACTAAGAGTGAGATGTATCAGTGAGTGAGATGTGACTAAATAAATGCCGTACTATGAATATTAAGGCCGCGTCCACAACCGCAGACTCCGTGGAATTTTGCAGCGTAAAAACCGGTTTTGGGATATGTGGCTACTCGAAATCGCCCGTGCTGTGCTAGCCACATCTCAAAACCGGTTTTTTTGCGCTGTGGAATACTGTGGAGTTCTGGAGGTATGGACCTGACTTATATATAAATGATCTGAAAGTTGGGAAATCCGTACCTCTGACTGGAAACCTATCTTTTCCGGCCAAGCCAACTTTACCATTAGCCAATGAAGTAGCTGTCAGTTCAGTGTTTCCGAACTGGTCGGTGTTTCTCTCGTAAGTAGCGATCGGAACTCCACCGAGAGAGGCTTCGTATGCATTATACAATCCAGTTGGGAATAATTCTGGTAGAACGCTCTGCGCTGATGCAACGGCACACAAAACCAACAACGACAAGTTGAAAATCTATAAATTTAGAAAGATCGATTAGAAAGAAAGATTAGAAATCTAGAGAGAGAGAGAGAGAGAGAGAGAAAGGTCGATTTTTTTCACTTTTTCTTATTGTTTTTCTATTCGTCCCGTCCTCAGAATCTCAGTATTGCCAGCGTTTTTGCAACTGATCAAAGTCTTCTACTAATTCTCTTGTCATTATTGTAATCTCAATTTAGCCTTATGAATTTGTGCAGTTCTGCATCTTCATCAATAATTGCGACGGAGCTGGGCTGGAAGAGATAGTGGCAACGGGATAATGTCCGATGGCAGAGAGTTCTGGTGTTCATTCTGCTAGATCAATTAAAATTTTGCTAAATATTCACTATCTTTTCTCACTATAATCTTTTTGCAACAAATGTTAAACAATATCCGTGGACTTGCTAAAATTAAACACAAGATAAAAGAATGAATAACTGACCGCAGTACATCAGTGAGACCAATCATTTGAGACCAAACCTTTCATTATCATTATAATTTTTTATTGATTTATTTATTTAGCCTTTTAAAAAACACAACAGCGCTAAATAAATGTTGCGTTACATGGAACGCGAATCATAATAAACAATAATTATACCCTGTTTGTGTCGCATTTTACGCGCTATGTCTAGTTTTTTTGAGATATAAAAGTGTACCTATGATTGGAATTTTGAACTATTTGTTTTGTATTAATCAAAAATAGAAACTTTAAGCCATGATAAGTATTTTAATGCACTTTTTTATGCCAACTGGTTAATTTTTTAATCAATTTTTGAAATGTGCGTAGGAATTCTCACCCACCCAGTATACAGTAAAACCTCGCTACAACGATAAATCCCTCTGAAACGATATTCTTTCAAATTTTGCTTGGAACTGTCTATACTCTAATATTCAGTGAAGCCTCGATATAACGATGTTCTGAGGGCCAAGAAAAATTACCGTTGTAGAGAGATTATCGTTATATTGAGATGGGCAACATTCTCATCACGTGCCACAAAATTTATGCTGCTGGGAATTTTTCTAAATTTTCATTGTTACTGCAATCAGAAAACGCGCTTTAAAGCATTTTTTGTTACGAAAAATCGTAATTAATTAGTTGATTAATGAAATTCTCTTTCATATGCATTGTCCCTGTAAAGAAGTTTACTGTCTTACAGAGAAAGTGACACTACTTTATCAACATTACATGACAAAACGTATACATGAGAAAATTAAAAAAAAAACTACAATAGCGTAAAAAAATAGGTTTAAAATTTTACAATTCAAGAGTGGACTTACTACGAGCTTCATCCTCACTTCGATGCGCGTAAATCGAATCGAACGTATCCAAATAGAGCGTGTGGTACAAAAAGCTGAATTTTGAGAATATCGGGATGGTTTTATACCGAATATTGTGAAATGATACTCGCGAGATGGAATCAAAACAAAAAAAAAAAGCGGGAGTCACAAATATTGGCTTTATTATTATTATTTTTAAAGTTATTTAGTCTGTCTACTTGGAAAATTGGTGTCATCCGAAACTTGGCTGTTCGATTGCATAACCAAGAAACAAGATCTGAATTTGTGTTTGCCAAACGAAAAAAATATATGCATTTTTGTTCTTTTAACGATTGATTAAAGTTCTATAACTACAAAAAATTTCCATATTTATCAAAATGAATGCTTTTGGATAATGTTTTCAGCTCAATAAGATATACAGTATAACAGGATTTTTTTTTTTTTGTATATTACAATGTTTAATTTTTAAACATTAATTTATTACAATAATTAAAGCAGAATATTAATTACAATTTGCAATTTTGAATATTTTGACATAAACGAGTCTAGAACATATTTATATCTCTTTATATAACTTTATATCTAAACTACTCAATTTGCTAAGTGAAATAAAGCTGTTTATTCAAAATAGATGTGATAGGGCAGCAGGGTTAGGTTTTTGACTTCAGAAGCCAACTTAGTATTAAAGCAGTCAAAAACTTATTACCAATGTTGTCAAATTGTTTTTTTTAACCTGATAGATACGCTAAATAACAAACACTTTCGATGTAGATAAAAGCGTTTCATACTTTGAATTATAATTACTCAGAAAAATATCTATTTTGATATTTAACATTTTCTGATCTGTCCAAAATTTCATTCCATATAAAAACTCTCGCCCTAATCATCAATTAATGCACTAATTAAATTCATTTATTCTCACATAAAAATTTCTTAGCTAAGGTTGTATAAATCCTGAGTTTAAAGATTATTTTCAATCAAAGCAGAGCTGGCAGGACTTGATAACATTGCAAAACATTGTTTTGCACGTTTAAATAAAACTTCAATTAAAAAACCATTGCATTATATAAATGCTAGTAAAACACCTTAGTTTTTTAGTTACAGGAGTTTCTTAAGCATAATGTAACATCATTACTGCCAAATTAAAGGACAATTTGATCCTACAATTAGGTATTTTGATTGCTATATAAATTCTAATGTTATGCAAAGTAAGGGTTTATTGTTTCAAGTATCAGTGATTATCTAGACAATTTTAACAGCAGAAATCTCATTACATATATGGGTTGTAAAAGAGCGTTTTAAACACCCATGTGTTATTCTATACACTTAGCAACAGCTAATGCCGTGCACTGTAAGATGTTCACCAAAGGACACTACAAGAACACATTAGGTACCTCGGGCAAAGTAATATTCCTGGGTCCCCCCCAACTACACTGGCTGAAAATTTCAACCTACAAAAATTTAGATACTTTTCAAAATCTACCACTAGATCTTAATATCATGAAGTCTCCTTATACAGAGTGTTCTGTTAATAGACCGACAAACTCGGAGGGTTGTTAGTAGGCATCAAGAGGAACAAAAATTGCAATGGAACATGGTGTCGCAGACCATGTTGAGAGGGTGAAAATCACCCACATATGTGCATTCAGTGTGTGTTGACAATGCCTTCTAGCGTAAAGCTGGCCTCATCAGTAAATAAAAGAGTGGCAGGAAATTGAGGATAAGAATGTGTGGTGACGTCAAGCATCCAGAGCACGAACTGTTCACGAAGGGGATAGTCATCTTCGGTTAGGAGTTGTACCTTCTGGATGGGGAAGGGGTACAATGTTCTGCATCTTTTCACTATGCAGAACATTCCAGACCGCCGTGTGCTGAACATCGAGTTCAGCTGCAACCACTCGTGTACTTGTCGATGGGGAATCAGCCAACTGTTGCAGCACGGTTTCTTCCATTTCAAAAGTACGTACATTGCGCGGTCTCCCTACACCTCCCTCTCTCACGCCGTGCTCGGTGGAAGATCCCCGTCTCCAGTAGTAGTCGATTGATCGTGGCGAAGGTAGTATGGTGCTACCAAGCACCATTGGATATTTCTGTTGGTATATCCGCTATGCTAAGCGCCCATTGCCATCTGCTCGGCCGTAAATCAGATGCATATCGGCGTATTCCTCGTTCGTGTAGTCAGCCATCACGATACTCATTGAAACAGACAACTAACTGCTACACGTGCTTACTACCGTAATAGCGCTAATTTACGTCATCCGCAGCGCGTGATCCTACCCCAGCGCATGCGTATCGCGACGCTGCTTACGTTAGATATGGTGAGCGAACCCACGAACGCATTCAGCGATTAAATGACATCCACCTTTCGTTTCCTCCGGACTCAGAGCCCGCATGCGTTTTTCACGATTTCCACCCTCTCAACGTGGTTTGCGACATCATTTTCCATTGCAATTTTTGTTCCTCTTGATGCCTACTAACAGCTCTCTGAGTTTGTCGGTCCATTAACAGAACACCGTGTATACCCCCACCCCCAGGCTGTGCCCTGGTGTTGAGATATGTCCCTGGAGTAATCATTCCTCTTCCAGTCAGAAATAAACCAAATAGATGAAACAACTCTCAATGCCCTATTGCTCAATAAGTACCATCTGTTAGAAAGCACGCCTCAGAAAAAATTCTATAAGGATATTAAAAATGAGCGTGTTTTCGGTTGGGAAACAATTGTTGTTGTTTTTTTTGGTGTAGTGATACCATCTGTTGAGAAAATATGTAAGTAACGTTGCCAAAAGTACGCGCATGCGTCCTCATTTCCAATTTTCGAAATCTATTAACCCTAGCTAAAGGAGAGGCACCGAATCGGACGTAAGGCAAAGGGGGGAAAATATGTTTTGTCTTTAAAATTCGAACTATGAACATATTGTTCGAAATAATTTAAAGAGAAATTTTTTGAGATTTTTAATGCATAAGCTTTCTCAAAATCTGCAAGTATTTCTAATCGTTTTACGCCGGAGGGGTTGCTGATAAGATATCTCGCACCAGTGTTCCTCCCTCTCCAGCTGTTCCTGACTGACTTCATATTTAAAATAGCGTCTCCGAAGAGAGCAGTCATATTTTCAACGCGATACTTGAACAAACATGAAAAATTCAAGCATTCGCTACTTTCATTTCTAATGTGGAAGACACTTTTCGAAAAAGGAGCAAGTTACATAATGGTAATATGCTCCTATACCTCCAATGAAGGTTACCGCAGGTTCGATCCCAAGGATTGCCAAAGAAAAATTCTTTCCCAATCGAGACTGAGGCGACCACCTATAGATGAAGCCTTCTCAATATTCCCTAATTGAAAGTCCCCTACATGGATAGAACTATGGCATGACATTCTCTAGAGAGTTTTATTTTCGACCCAACTCGATCGGAAGAAAATTGCTATGTGGTGATATGGATGGAGTTGAAGTCTAAGAAAGCGTTTCTCGAACACAAAAACATAACTCTGACATACAATAATGATTAGCAACTATAAATGTTTAGAGCAGACGTTCTTAACCTTTTTTTGTGTGTTTCATGGACACTTTCTGCCAATAAGGCGAAGGCCAGTGATCTCCTTTGCCCCAACGGACCCCTACCGAGAATAACATTCAACACATTTTGATGTGAAAAAAAAATTAATTGTTATATCATGCAAGCGGGCACACAGACCTCCCGCACCCCTGTTACCTCTCCAAGGACGCCAAGGGTTCCGTAGACCCTTAGTTAAAAAGTACTGGTTTAATGATATCTAAACGGAGATGAACTTTATTGGATTAATTTCCGTGTAATTAACGAGTTTTTCACGCAATTTTTAGTGAAATTAACGAGATATCTCGCCTGACTAGACGCTTTGTATTTCGGAAATTACGAGATATCTCGCCTCCTTGAAACTCGCTTATTTCGACAATGACGAGCCCAGCTTTCTCAGTAAGGTAGGCTTTAATTGCAATTATATTTTCCGTCCGTCCTTTCAACTTGTTAGTGATATCCACTGGGGCAGTTACGATGCGGATCAGTGAAATTTTAAAATCCGCTTCAAGAGTTAACGAACATTCGGCATCGTTCAATATAGAAATATTCTATATTCTATATAGAATATTTCTCTATTTGTTGTGTAAGAAAATATATCTGTATTTCGACATATCGGATTGGATTGGATTGGATTTTGAATTTATTGGCGCAAGGACCAATTTGGTCAAACTGCGCCAAAGCAAGACATAAAAATGAGAAAAATGTCCTTCTGTCATGTCAAAAAACTAAAACATATAAAACGGAACGTGAAACGTAAAACGATGACATAAATTTTAAAAACTATAATTTGTCATATAAACCAATGGCTTTGATGAATTTAAAAATGCGAGATGCATCGCTATTGTCATTTAAAATGTCATGAAGTGAAAGATGACTATGACCAAAAGCGGTCCTAAAATGATGACGATGATGTGAACAAGTAAAAGCATGAGCAATGGTTAATGGACTTTGACAATGAGGGCACTCTGGTTGACTCTCTCGTAATAATAAATATGATTGTGTGAGGCGACTGTGTCCTATGCGTAACCGGGCAAGCAGAACTTCCTCCTTTCTGTTAGTTCTGCAGCTCGAACGCCAATGGCCAAGTGTGGGCTTGATGGCATGAAGTTTATTATTTATCTGATGGTTCCAATGATCCTGCCAGCGGTGATGCATCACTTCCCGGAGGATTGAGAAGTGGTCACTGGCAGGTACCAAAAGGTTATTGTCAATGTTAGTTGTTGTTCGAGCTGCGGTGTCTGCTTTTTCGTTGCCCGGTATTCCTACATGACCTGGTACCCAGTAAAATTTTACTGTGGTACCATGATGAATGAGGTAATGCAGTTCATGAAAAATGGCATGAATGAATGGATGAGTGTGAAACGTACAGGAACACAGTGCTTGTAATGCGCTGAGAGAGTCGCTATAGATGATGCATCGTCGGTGGCGTTTGCGTCGTATATGACGTAGAGCCTGAAGGATTGCGTACAGTTCTGCCGAATATATAGTGAATGTGTCAGGAAGTTTGAAAGATGTCTCCTCACAGCAGATGTAGGCACAACCGGCATGGCCAGGGCTCTTGGAGCCGTCGGTATATATGGGGAAGTACCTGTTGTACCTACCCCTGTGCCTAAAGAATATCTGTCGATATATGACATCTGCTGTGGTGGCTCTAGAGTATAACAATAATGAAAGAGAGACATCTGGCAGAGACTGCTCCCATGGTGCCAGTTGCCAAGCAACTGGGGCCACACGACTGATGTCTAATTCTAGTTCTTCCACAAGTGCTCTCATACGAAGACCGTAAGATGGAACACATGAAGGGCGAGCAGCAAATAGTCTATGAAATGAGGGATTAAAAATGACACGATGAAGTGGATGACCTGGTAAAGACTTCATTTTGAAATAATATTTCAAGGAAAGTTGCTGGCGTCTTGAAGTCAGTGATGGCTCGTTGCATTCGACATAGAGGCTTTCCATGGGAGAAGTTCGGAAAGCTCCAGAGCAAATGCGGAGAGCGAGATGATGAATTGGGTCGAGCACACTCAGATAACTCCGAGGTGCTGACCCGTATACAATGGAGCCGTAGTCAAGCTTTGATCTTATTAGAGCTTTATACAAGTGAATGAGTGACTTACGGTCTGCTCCCCATGATGTAGACGAGATGACCTTCAAGAGGTTCATCGTCTTCATGCAACGAGCTCTCAATTGTGCAATATGAGGTTTGAAAGTAAGTTTTTTATCGAATGTGATGCCGAGGACTTTTGTATTTTCTACTATTGGTATTATACTATTGTTTAGAAACAATTGTGGGTCATCATGTAGGTCTCGACGCCGACAAAAGTGCATAGCGACAGTTTTGTCAGCGGAGAATGAGAAGCCGTTATTATGTGCCCACTTGCTGATCTTGTTGAGTGCGGTTTGCAATTGTCTCTCGGCTGTCCTCATATTCACTGATTGATATGATATCAACAGATCATCCACGTAAAGTGCGCCAGTGACAGACAACGGGAGTTGGTTCAACACCCCGTTGAGTCTTAAAATAAAAAGTGTAACACTTAAAATGCTACCTTGAGGTACACCTTGTTCTTGAATTTGGGGAGCTGATAATGTGCTTCCGATCCGTACCTGGAAGATGCGGCGAGCGAGAAAGTTCTTAATGAAAATGGGCAAGTTGCCCCGCAAGCCGCAATTATAGAGGTCGGAGAGAATTCCGTGCCTCCAAGTACGATCGTAGGCCTTTTCTATATCGAAAAATATGGCTAGCATATGCTCCCTCTTCACAAATGCTTGTCTTATTGATGTCTCAAGGCGTAACAAATTGCATGTTGTGGACCTGAACCGTCTAAAGCCGCTTTGATGTTTAGATAAAATATTGTTAACCTCAAGGTAGTGCATAAGGCGATAGTTGACCATACGTTCCATGAGCTTACATAGACAACTGGTCAAAGCAATAGGTCTGTAACTGTTAGGTTGCTGAGGATTTTTGCCAGGCTTCGGGAATGCAAGAACAATGGCTGCTCGCCAGGTGTCAGGAAATGAATGACTGACCCAGATCCGATTAAATAATATGAGTAAATGTGAGAGTGATTCTGGTGAGAGATGCCGAATCATGGAATAATGAATGGCATCGGGCCCTACAGCTGAGTCAGGACTTCGCTGCAAGGCCGTCGTCAATTCATGAAGGGTGAACAATGAATTGTACCCCTCCGGTGTAAAAGGCCGGAAGGTGTACGATGTACGTTCGGCTGATGATTTAATGGGATGAAACGATGGGGGATAGTTCGCATCACTGGAAACAGCGGCGAAATGGGCGGCGATAGTGTCCGCAATATCCCTCACATCGCTGATGATAGTGCCATTGGTATTTAAAATGGTGATGGGATGAGACTGATAATGACCATTGATTTTTCGGATCCGGTCCCAAATGATTTTGGATGAAGTTGATGAATTGATTCCCGTCGTAAACTTTTGCCAGGACTCGCGTTGAGCCTGGCGCCTGGTTCTTCTTGCTATCGCCTTTGCTTTTAAAAATGCCAACTTATTATCATGGGTAGGATACCGCCGGAACCTACTCCATGCTTTCTTTTGTGCTTTAATCGTAAGACTACATTCGTGGTTCCACCAAGGTTTAGGAAATTTAGGAAGTTTCGAGGAGACTTTAGGTATTGTTTCATTTGCTGCAGAGATGATACAACTGGTCACAAGGTCGACACAATGGTCGACGTCGGGTTGCGAAACCATATCCTCCGTGATTTCTGCCTTGACCGTGAAGTCTGCCCATCGGGCGGCCACAAGCTTCCACCGAGGAGGACCCTCAGGTATGCTATGGCTTCGATCAAGGCACTTAACCACTAGAGGAAAATGATTGCTCCCGTGGAGGTCTGGATCAACCGACCAGGACCAGTTGGGCAAGAGTGAAGGTGAGCATAACGATAAATCTATTGCAGTGAAACTATTGTTCGGGGCATGGAAATGAGTGAAACTGCCATCATTCATGATGGCGAGGTTCATGTCGTCTAATAGACGTTCAACCATTTCCCCACGAGGGGTGTTGCTGTTAGAACCCCATATTATGTTATGTGCATTGAAGTCTCCAAGAAGAAAATATGGTGGTGGTAATTGATCAATCAGTTGTTCTAGATCTCTCTGTAAGATGGTGTCATTTGGTGGCAAATAAATGGAACAGATGGTAATTCTTAGGCCTGTAGAGATTTCCACCGCGATGGCTTGCAGGTTCGTGCGCAGCGTTAAAACGCGCGACGACACATGATGTGGAACCAGCAGAGCAACACCGCGGCAAGCCCTACTCCCGTCATCGTAATCAATACGAAACAGGGAATGTTGCCTGATGTTCCATGTCTCCGAGGGCTTCGTAAAAGTTTCCTGGAGTGCCACGCAAACAGGATGATAGCGATTGATCAAATCCTTGAGATCTTCGTAATTGGATCTAAGACCACGAATGTTCCATTGAATAATGTTGGCCATAAATTTCAAATAGATGTAGACGGTTCAAGGTCTTTGAACTTATTTCGGTCCAATTTCCGGCGAGTAGTACCGGATTCTGTAGGATTATCGAGATCCATGTCACCAATTGATTTGTCATCAAGAAGTGACATGTTTTGTAATGTAGGGTTCTTCTTTGCTCTCTGAATGGCTTTTCTTGAATATCCGGTCTTGAATAGTTTAATTTTAGATTTATTTCCACTATTGAATTTTGGTTTAGTAGCTGTAGTTACTTTGAATGTGTTCGCTGTTGCTTTTCCTGCTTCTTCGGAGGTGGTGGACTCCTTCCGTATTCCAGCAGAGCAACAGCAGCCACAACTATTACATGGTTGGTTAGATGATGTTTGAGTGGATGTATCAGCTATGGGTTCGGTCTGAGTTGTTACGGATGCTTTCGTGACATTGTTAGTCTTATTAGCTGTTGATGGATTTGTTACCATATTAGAGTATGATGTACCAGCTATTGGAGTTTGGTTAGGGATTACACGACGGCGTGCTTCAATATATGAGATGTTATTGAGAACCTTGATCTTCTGGATCTCTTTTTCTTCATTCCATTTCGGACATTTCCTGTCAAATGCGGGGTGGTCGCCACCGCAATTGACGCACTTGAATGGTGAATTAGTGCAGCTGTCCGAAATGTGGTCCCTCTCACCGCACTTTGCGCAGGTGGGTTGACCACGGCACGCCATTCGTGAGTGACCGAATTTTTGGCAGTTGAAACATCTTACAGGGTTAGGTATGTATGGCCGGATATGGAGGTTATAGTAACCGATTTTGACATCTTTCGGCAATGTTGGGGATGAAAATGTCAGGATTATATTACGTGATGGAGCTAGATTGCCATCTTTGCGGCTCATGATATGTTTGGCAGATGTTACGCCTTGAGACGCTAGCTCCTGGGTTAGTTCATCTTCATCCATGTTAATTAAGTTAGGGTCTGAGATGACACCACGTGAATAATTCAGCGTGGGGTGGATTTTGATTGTTATGGGAATGTCCCCGAGAGATGTGAGCTTTTGAATGAGTTCGGCTTGTTTGGGAGTGTTAGTTTCGACGAGAAGGTCTCCTGAACGGAGAGCCTTCACTGATTTCAGAGTTCCAACTGCGCCATAAAGAGCTTTATCAATCAGGAATGGTGATACTTTTGACAGCTGTTTATTGATATCAGAGCTATGCAAGAAGAAGAATGAGACAGATGACAGATTTGAAGAAGCGGTTTCTGAGACAATTGTTTCACTAAGTGCAGTTCTTTGACGTTTTGGTGCATTTTTTGTTTTTCCCATATTTGAATGGGTATTGTTCCACTCTCACCCACCATGCCCACCATGGAGCCCTACGAGGGGACGCGCCCACGTAACCGGTGAAGGTTAGTAGCAACGTCAGGTTAGGTGAGAGCTATACACCACCAAAGCAGGCGAGCAGACGCGTTCAAGATCCAAGATCGTCGTGAAGCAGCACCAACAAACCTCAACGACGTCCGGCAGGCCCGGCCCCTCTACCTGCCCAGTAGTGTAACCCCTTCAGCCACCGAGGCGACCACAGCCGATTGACCTGGACGGGGCTAATCCAAGCCTCCCGTTTCGGCTGAATCCGAGGCCAAAGCTAGCGCATCAGGCTAACCAGGATCCCCATCTCCAGCCTTACGGGTCTCCACGCACGGCAAACACGCAGGTAGACAGCGTCCCGGATGGAGCATACGCAAGAAGCAATGCCCCATCCGGGAGGACCCCTCCCCGCCGGAGCGGGGCCCACAATGAGGGGTTGGACACTGAAGACAAACATGTACAGGACAAAACGAGACGCAAGACATGTACTGCAAGATGTGTGGAAATAAACATGTAATTTGGGCTATTGAAGGTGAAGTATATGAGCACACAAAGCGATGACAATGACGTGTGATAGATTTGGCGTTACCCAGAGTGCACCACGAGGAGGCCTATCACATTACACCCCTTTCGACATATCAGACTATAGTTTAACTTTTAAGGTAATATAGTTGGTGTGACTTGAATGCAGCAATTGTAGTAAAATATATCTATGTATGTTGCCAGAAATTCTTTATGTAATGTATCAATACGACCCATGGAAGGTTTCTTATATCCCTTTGGGTCGAAAAGTGTTTGTTTAATTTTTTTTTTTTTTTTTTTTTTTTTTTTTTTGTCTGTTTTGTCAATTGTGCTGTTTGTTCAATAAAATAAAAATAAAAATATTCTTTATTACCATACAAAGGTGTGTTTGTTTATTGTTGTAAATGAAAGACACGAGGTTTTTTAAATGAGGCATTTGTTGATAAATTACGGAACTCTTTGTGAGATCAAAAATGATCTCGTAATAAATGGGTGATGCTCGTTTTTCCTTCATGCGTTTAATACATACAACAATTAACCATTTCAACAGATCCAGCTTTGAATTTCTGTTCGGCATTTTTGTCCAATAATTTGAAATTGACTCCGAGAACCGAGTTGGTGCAGACCTAGTAATAGTTCATTTCAAGGGAAGGGGGGGGGGGAGGTACAAAATCTCTCAAATGAAACGAAAGAAATTAGATGGAAATCACAGAGTTTCGATACAAATGGATTGAGATGTTTGAGAAGAAAGGGGGGGAAATCATTAAAGTAAAGTATCAAAATAAGGGTACTTTTGCTTTCCAATTGTACTAATTTTCCGGAGCTTTAGATTTATTTGCTTCCTTAGGAAATTCATCTATTTTTTTTCTTCTGCAAAATAATCAAGTTTTCGAACTCCATCGAGAGGGGAAAAAAATTCCAGATGTGATTAAAAAATTAAGGGAAACTCCTCGGTGCAACACTACTACTACTACTACTTAACCCTACGTGCATGTCGTGATTATTCATCTGCGGAATTTCTAACGAATCGGAACATGCAAGAAAGTGTGCGTGCGTGAGTGCGTGTGAGACCCCCTAACGTAGAGCTCCCTGACGTCTTCCTTTTTTATAGTTATTCCAAGCACCCCTCCTACATTTCAAAAAATTCACCATTTTGTCCTCCTAGTCAGGTTCCGAAAATTATTTATCTTTTGTTCCTAGGAAAAAAAAATTGCACTCTCATGTATCTCTCGTTTTCCGCAAAGCAATAAAACTGACCAGACGGTTGGAAAAAATCATTAAAAGCTAAGGGGAGAGGGATCTTTACGTGTTCCTTTTTTCTTTTCTTTTTTTCAGCGGTTCTGTTTTAGTTGGGAAAAAATTAGTGTGGTGGTCAGTTTTACGTCAGTTTAGTGGCGCGATCTGTTGTAAAAATTGGGAAACGTGACGTTAGCAAGAGTGCAAGCACAGGCGTTCTCTTTCCTAACGTAACCCTACCCTAACGTATTCATGTTGTTGAAGTTGTGCTTGTTTCGTGTTCATCCATCTGTCTTCCATATTTTTTAGTGAAGATTTTGTAAATGCAGGTGCACCACGACACCATCGGATAGATACTCCACGATTCGAATAATCGAAGTGATATCAGTGTTCGATGTGACACTCATATGGATGTGAAATATCAAGCTGATGAAAAGAGTGAATTACGGAAAACGTCCTCTGTACAACGTCGGTCTGTTGTGTTGATATTGCTCACCAAAATGATCAAGAGAAGCATCCTGAGAATTGGATTTTTCCAGCGATTGTTGAGGGTGAATCAGGCAGGAGTCGCCATTTTCCACACAAATATCGATCGATTGTTAAGTGTTAGGGAACTTATATTTCCATCAGATTTCAAATTCTGAAGTTATAGAAATTATCTATAGAAGGAACGTTAACTAAATTACTATCGTTGCCTTTTTACCTCCTTTTTCTCTTATTTGCTATTTTTCTTCTCGATGGGGAAAAGTAGCGGAAGTAGCAGCTCGGCGGATGCAGAACGGCAGCGAGCGGTTGCGGAAGCGATACAGGAACTCGCCATTCACAACTATAGTTACGAGTCCATGTTGGGCAACGGGTCGTACGGCGACGTCATCAAAGTGTACGACTCCGAATCCAGCACCTACAAGGCGGCCAAGGTGATCATCAAGGACAACATCGAAGACAAGGAGATAGCCCTGTGGCCACTCCTCAACCACGAGAACGTGTTGCCGCTCGAGAAAACCTTGACCCTGAGGAGCAAGAGCATCGTCTTCATAAGTCCGTTGCTCCTGAAGTCTTTCGACGAGATCATATGCGACAAACGCTTCCCGTATTTCGAACACGGCTACGTCTGCACCAGGAGGTGGCTGGTGGACGCCCTGCACGGCCTGGTGTACATGCACCGCAACGGCATCTGTCACCTAGACCTGAAGCTAGACAACGTGCTCATCAGTTGCGAGGGCGTCGCCAGGATATGCGACTTCAGCTTCATCAACATCTCGGACGAGTCGATGAATCGCGACACCATCGGGCTACCGGCGATGTACCGTCCGCCGGAGATGTACAAGAAGAAAGAACACGGGACGATGGACGGCAAGAAAGTCGACATCTGGGCCTACGGGATCATGGCCGTCGAGGCCTTCACGCTGGAACAAATGTACAACAGACTCGACGGTTGCAAGCTGTGGAGTCGCGACGTTCGTCCCCTGCTGAAGTTCATCCTGGAAGAGATCGTCTTCACGACCTGGCTCAAGAAGTCCTTCCCGCTCCATAGTTTCGCCGACGGAGAGATAACTGATGTTTTGGATTTCATAGGATGTTTTCTCAACTTGATCCCCTCGAAACGAATCTCGGCTTCGAAATCTCTAGAACACAATTTCGTGAGAAGTGCTACGGGAGTCACGGAGCTTCTCGCGGGGATACTCAAGGAACTAGGTAATTTGATGTATACAGTAAGCCCCTTTTTTTTCTTGGGCAGTAACCATGTATGCGCCCGAGTGGTGCTGTGGAAAGATGTTCGTCTACCACGATGAAATTTTCCGTCAGGTCGTCGGGTTCGAACATGGAGAAAGAACATATTAATAATAAGTTCTTTTCCCTACCGAGCCTGAGGTGATCACCGATAGATAGAGCCTTCATTTTCAACCTAACTCGATCGGTAGTAAATTGTTTCATGGCGATAATGGTGTGTGTTTGGTAATGTATTAGTAACCCTGTATATTTTCAGCTGTTTTTGCTTGGACTCCTTTGTACTAAACTCATGACTAAAACCATGCCCCCCACCCACATCCGGCAGCAGGGTCCCTTGACCAGACTTTCTATAGGTCCTTCCGTTAGTAAATTTAGAAAATATATGTAATCATCCTTTCGTGCCTCCGGGCTGAGGTCCTGCTGACCGTACTGAAAAACCAAAAGCTTTGAATGTTCGTAAATTTGGGCAGTCATTCATTTCTGAGAAAACTGTCATAAAGGCATCCCTTTTTCTTTTACGCACCCTTACCGATATCCATAGCGAGAGATTCATGTTATTTAACCTTAGAAGAATCGTGTATTATTTCCGTACAGCAGATATCGTTCCCGTGGTGCTCGATGGAGCACTTGTGAGGACTCGATACCTGCTCTTCATTTTTTGCTCGCAAGGTCTTGATCGAACCGAATTGAACACCCCTAATCGAAAAGTCCCATTCACGCTGAATCCGAGATTTCTCATTATGCCCCGTCTTTGTTCATTCTATGTTCACTCACGGCTTTCTTCCCCCCCCCCCCCCCCAAAGCTAGTCCAGCGTGGCCCAATACGTTCCAAAATTGGTTATGGGCGAGTAGTGCAGCCACTCCACCATCGGCAATGACCATTGTGCTGAAAGGCTGGTCGAAGAGAATGAAAAGGATTTGCCAGCCCCATCTCTCTCCCAAGTCAAAGGAACCGCTTTCCTTCCCGATCTTCACACGCACTGACGTATTTAATTGTTCTAGGAGCAAACATCCACCAAGAAACATTGACCAGGATGAGTCACCATTATGGCGATGTATCAATCAGCATGACGCTTCAGCAAAGTTTGGTGACGTCTCTGGAATCCGTGACTCACTCATTTTTTCAGAGCAGGGGTTTAAAACTTTCTCAGTCCGCGGGTCAGATATTCGGTATTTCTTCCGCTCGGGGGCTAGAAACTTGCACGTAAAGGGTGGGTGGTGTTAGGATCTGTATTTTAAGAGATATTCCCGTAATTTTGGCCGTCCCAACTTGTAAGAGGAAAAACGGAACATTTTAGATCCTTATTTTCAAAGAGGTTTTAAAATCAAGAATCAAGATTATTTTCATAAGTTATAAATTATATTATGACTCCACTTATTATAATTAATAATAATCACACATAATAATATTCATCTCACATATTTGTCATACTTTTTTTCTGATGAATTACATTTGACATGCGCGACATTTGACATTACATTTCGCGATCGGCAACTTTTCAGCAATTTGCGATTGTTCACAACTTAACATGCTTTTGGAAATTTTTTTTCTGTAATCGGCAAATTCAGTCGCCTTTCATAATTTCTTTTGAAGGAAGTATAATAATCTTTCCGATTGTAGGTTCTGTTGGATCGTCCCACTTTTCACACAGACCTAGTTGACCCGTTGCCTCATATCTATAGGAGGACTACATGAGGATATCTAGCACTACAATTTTCGAATGTAAATATGCAAGCCGTTACATTTACATTCGAAAATCATAGCACCAGATTTCGTTATGTAGGCCTCCCACGAATATGAGGCCACGGGCCATTTCCACATGGGTGCGTTGGTTAGGATAGGATGGCCCTGGTTCAGGGGGCAGCTCTGCTGGATTCTGAAAGCAGTAACATTTTCTTCTACCATATTTCACTTGAAAGCTCTAATTCTTCACGGCTACCCGTGGTTCTCTTTACCACTTGCCATGGCTCCCCTTCATCTGATTTTCACCAGTGTGGACTACTTAGAATAAGCAAGAACCACAAGGTGGCCATATGATCCCAGGTTGAGAACCACTGATCTTACCCACGTCCTGCTTTTACCGCCATTGCTGTAAAAAATTGTTTTATCAATCATGAATCAGGAGAATTTAAGGTTTTGAACCTGTTAGATTTTGTATACTGTGATTTGAAACCGATTTCAAAGAAATGTGCTCCATTCATGCTCATTTAACAATGAATCTTGAATATCAATTGCAGCGTTCCAGAGGACGGACGACGAAGAAAATGTACGAAAAAGGGATAAGAAGTATCCTACGACACCCGGATTCCGGGCTCCCACAGTTCCGTGTCCACCGAAAAAAAAATGGAGGCTGCCTTTCGACACGTCGGATGCGGACGAATCAGATGGTGGCTTTTCGAGTTTCGGAAGCAACTACGGGTCCAGGCAAGTGTCGCAGACCTCACAATATTTCAGCAGGATAGACAACGACGACGTCGGTGAAGCATTGGACGACATTTGCAATCTACTGAACAACTGCGGCCTGGAGAGTTGCTCGCCGACAACTCCGCCATATGTCGGTGAAGCTATAACCGACGCGGAATACAACGACGAGCGTGTATCACCTGATGATTATTACGTCGTCGATTCGACGATGGAAAACGACTTCGAATCCGAAGACGACGGGGTGTCCATTTCATCATCCGGTGAGTCGGGCGAGTCATTGACCATCGACGATTCCGGGACCACCTCCGACGGTTTGATGCATACAACCGGACCTCGGGGTAACGGAAAGACAAACGCCGCAGCAGCCACGATGGACATCACTCCGTCTCCAGCGGATCCGTCATCCAACGAAGGACCGAAGCGACGCACGAAGCTAAAAGTGTGCGCCAAGAGATACCGGAACGTCTATAGGTTCAATCCTCTGCCGACTGTCAAACTGGTGGATCGTCAACGCGTGGACGGCGGCGTACTGAATAAGAGCGGCGACGACTACAATGACGACGACGACGACAACAACAACGAAAAGCGGGTTCCTGGATCGACGAACGGTAGCGAGGACTCGTCGAGATGAAACTTTAGCCTTATATAAGAGGGAGATCTAGAAAAATATCCGTATATAGTGGATTCCTTGAGGCGACGCAGAAAAAGAAATATCAAATTCGCTGCTGCAATATTATAATATAGGGAAATGTAGTGTACTGTAGACTTAATGGTTTGTTCGTTTTGTTACGAGACGTGAATCCGCTTTCCGAGCAGAGCTTAGCTAAGCAAATAAAAAAAATATATATATTACTTATATATTAACTTATTCGCTTCGATTTTTCAACAGTGCCATCATAAAGCATGAGACTTATCTGGACACTGCCCTCAAGTACAGGGAGCAGCCTTAGGGGCCATTCAAGTATTACGTAAGCAGATTTTTAGCTATTTTTGACCCCCCCCCCCCCTGTCAGCAAAATTTCGTCAGCAGCTTAGAATACTTAAATACTTAATTTCTTCAAAAAGGGTGGTTGATGACGTAAGCAACCTTCAAACCCCCCCCCCTTCCCCCTTGTCATCAAAAGTCAGCAAATCCGAAACCCCCTTCCCCCCCCCCTGATGTTGACGTAATACTTGAATGACCCCTTATGAAGAATGCGATCTGATCAACATTAATGGCAGATGGCATCACTACACACAACAAGCATTACACATAAACAAACTTTACGTTATATTTACAACGCGAACATTCCAACATGTACCAATTCGTTAGAAGCTCTGCAGGAGCATGTTATGGACGAGGTGCATGCGTTGGTTTAGTAGTAGTAGTAGCAGATCGGATTCAATTTTTTGAGAGTAAACATGCAAATTGGTAGGCAGTCATTTCAAGCCGCGTCTGGGAGCCTTGGATGTATAGGAGAACTCAGTTATAACAATAGCTTTTGCTATGATTGTGAAAAATATGTAAATTGGAAGGTTGTGTTTCCATCCAGGTAAAAGTGGTACCTGAAAGCTACTTTGTCCGAGGGAGGGGGGTCATGATGCTTTTGAGACGACACTGGGTAACTCCCTCCCGGTGCACATCATTAGCTATTACTAGTCAAACAATGGCATTCTCAGGATGAAGTTATGAGTAACCATACTTTACAGGAATATATACGAGGTGAGCTGCACATGCACAGTTAATACAAGATATTGTATAAGAAAAACTGGCTACATATGTACAGAGATTGCTTATTTTCTGGTAACAACTATTGATGTTTAAATCAATAGTTGTTGTGAGAAAAAAATTCCTCTCTCCATATATACGCTCCAAAAAGGGAAACATCCCATCTGCTTCTATAGCTTAATGGTAGAACGTTCTCTCGGCACACTTGATGTTCCCGAGGAGACAAGGATGAATTTTACTTTCCAAAAAATCAACATCTCTACATGTAGCCAGTTTTCCGTATTTCCTGTACTCAGTTTTTAAAGTGATTATTTAAATTTGGTTGAAATTATGAAGCATATATACGTTTTGTATTCATCATATTTTTCTAAAAAAAGTTTAAAAACTGTTAAACGAAGCGATGTGCAAATGCAACGTCAGTCAAAAATGGGTTAACGAAAAGAAATAATGAAATAGAGTTAAAAATGAGAAATTTTATTTTGAGAATCATACAGATTTATGTTCAAGCTTGCATACGTGATAAATTAATATGTTTTCTGTGAGAGATATACAGAGTCATTACATAATTCCCCCTTGCCTCATTTCACCAGTGAACCGTTGATCTTAGAGGCATACTTGCAATTGGAAAAAGTATCCAAATACCATGTAGAACTCACATTTACGTTATTCAAGAGGTTGTTATTATAGTTATTAACATATAAAAATTATTTTACATTAACCCCGGCTACCCTGTTCTCAAAAACCCAATTAGAAAGTTGTTGCCTCGTCTGTCCTGAGGCCGGCAGAAGCAATCCACGTTTCCAAGCGCAATGTTGACCGAGTGTGTTTGAATTCAAAAATCAAAGGAGAGTTGGGAAAGAACAGCACAAATTTGAGGGTAAAAAGCGTTTATTCTATTCCCCCCCCCCACCCAAGTTTTCTCCGATTTTCGAATTCAAATATTTCAGCCACTTGGAAACTTTTTTTTCCGCTTCAGCAAAGACAGGACAACAACTTCTTCGTTGGATTTTGAAGCACAGTCATACAATTCCTTCAATATGAATGACTTATCTGTGGTGTACTCGTTATTTGGATACTTTTTCTAACTGGAAGTATGCCTGTAGGATCAACGGTTGAACAGTAATTTGCGGCAAGAGGAATTACGGAATCACACTGTATAAATGAAAATGATGAACCATAGCAAGCTATATACTGTTTGAAAAAGTCAATGTTTTCTTTCTCGTTGCAAATGATCTCCTCTCTTGAAGCACAAATAATGTTCTTTTCCATTCAATATAGTCCGAGCTCTGGAATAAAAATGAAAATAGGTAGTGAAAATTTTAAATATAGATGTAAGTTTAGTTTCTTTTCCTAAAATTAACTAAATATCGTATTCTCCCCGCATTAGCCGCCATAACGTAAGAGAGATAACGCCATAAACTCGAGAGACAACAGCTTTTTACAAGTTGGGATTTGTTCCGTTCCAGGAATGCCGGAAAAAGCAAACTTTAAAAAGACTCACAATATGCATTTGGTAAATTCAGTGGATTTTTAAAATAAAGAGACATTTAAGAATTCTCTCTAGAATCTGTTACTCGAATTTCCCAGCATGCCGGAAAAAATGGGTATTCCGGGCGTAACTTTTTGTACATTCCTCTGAAAATCGTATTGTGCAGATCGTAATTTCCTAAGCCAATAATCAGTGGATTATATGTAAAAAAGAAACATCGGAATTTTATAAATGTTGATTATATACCACTGCGTCTTATCTGCAACTGTCATTTTTTTCCTGAGAGGTTGGAATAGAGATGAATATTTTTTTCAAAATTATTTTGTAAAGACTAGTTTTTCAAGGATTTATAGATAGATGGCGAGACATTTTCTCTACGAAAATGTGATAAGCTACCCCCTTCCGTTGCTTAAACCAGTGTTTCTCAAACTTCTGTCACCCACGACTGCCTTGTCCAATTGATGGTTCATATGCAGCTCCCAGAATATATATATAGTTCAGTAGATATTTTACTACTTAGAAAAGAACCACACTTCAAAGCATAAACAGGCACGCAAATCAATATCTCCAGCTCGCCTCGACGCCTCTGGCAAAGGTTGGTGACGTCCGTGGGAGCCGCGACACAGATTTCAAGAAACACTGGATTAACCTCTTGACAGCATAATTTATTTCAGAAAAATTCATAAAAAATTGAAATTTATCAATAAAAAAGATGAACAAACTCAATTCGGACATCATTAAAAACTCTATTTTTTTGTCACAAATATAATCATCAAATCACAAATATAAAATTTTTCTGTTACCCGAACTGATAACTCTCGGGCATCACTATCAAGGAGTTAAGATAAAATTATTGATGAATGAGATTTTCACTTGCATATTATACGCGGCTGCGAACAATACGATGATGTATTTTTTTGAAACAATGAAATTTATCTCCGTGGATTTTTCGCAGAAAACTAAGACAAATTGGAAAATATTGAATTTTATAAGTTATTCTGTTACTTTTGGATTACCCTGTATATTTTTTTCGCCATCATCTACATGGTTGTTTCATTGATAATATAATGGGGGGAATATACAGAATAATTATTTTTCTACGTTTCCACCTGCCCCACTACACATAAATTTCTCTTTTTTTTCAAGATATTGTTTGGAAGTGTTATAGTGAGTATATATTGTATGAAAAGCTCGATGAAAATAATTAAGAAATGTACCTTTTTCGGGTCATGGTATCCTTTGATATTCGGCTAATGCTTGCCTCCTTCTGTAGTCGTAGTCGGTCAATGACGACGGATACCTCGGTGGGTAACCAAGGAAAGGTACCATCGGGTTCAGTTGAAGATATGGAAGAGGAAATCGAAATGCAGTGGGTAATAGTGGTGGTGGTGCAACTGAAGAAAAATTTAAAATTTAAAAGAAACAACGTTAAAAACAAAAATCATCAACTTACGATAATAGTTGCAACGTATTTCCAATTCGTGCTCTAATAGAAACACCGTATTTACCGGCTTGAAAGACGCGTTTTTTTTTATTTGAAAATAAATTGAAAAACAGAGGGCGTCTTAGGCACCAATATCAAGCGTTTTGTTATACGTAAAAACATATCGATTTAATTGGGGATACGTCTATATTATAGTGTTTCTCAACCTTTTCAATCCACGGCAATCTTTGTGCAATATACTTTCATATTACTTCTTGTGGTTCTTGTCTTCTCGCCCTCCCCATCCCCGATCAAGACCCTTTCTACCTATGTAATTTAATTTAATCAAGACTAAATTTTAATGAACAAAAATTTATAAATAAGACGGATCTCTGGAACCCTGGGTCGGTCACGGATCTAGAAGCGGGCAGGGAAATTAACCCTCAGAAAACAGAATTATAAGTGAAAAATAGGTCTGTGTAAAATATGGGACGATCCACAACGAACCTACAATCAACCTTCCTGACACATCACTCTCGGTCTGCGACTGCGACTACCCTGGGCTAGAGATCAGTGAGCTTCCTTCTTGTGAAAGGATATGCATGGCTGACTCGATGGGTCCTCGGACAAAGTGATGTTCTAGGGCCCATACATAGCAAGCAAGTATAACAGCTTACATATTTTCATACTTACATACAAAAATCATTATATCAGATGTCATTATGTAATCTCCGTCCCCCTATGGATATGAGGGCAAGGAGCGGTAAGATAGCCTCTGGTTCAATGTAGCTCTCTGCCATATTCTGCAAGTATTAATATTTTCCACCAGCATATTTCACCAGACAGCTCTAATTTTTCTCAGCTCTCCGTGGCAACCTTCACCACTTGCCATGGCTCCCCTTTCATTTGATTTTGACCCGTGGGCCCACTTAGAATATCCCAGGACCGCAAGGAGGAGCATATGGGCTCCCCCCCCCAGGTTGAGAACCAGTGATCCAGTATACTGGCTAAAGTGGTAATAAAACTAAATGTCAACTGATTTTGTGAATGAAATTTCAATTAAAGTCGAACCGATAAAATAATAATAAGGTAGAGCAATAATAATAAGTTATAATAATGAGGAATAGCATAATAATAAAATATAGTGATAATAATGAGGTATCTCTCGTACCTGCATAAGGTATAGCCATGCTGTTAGAATTTCTATCCTTTCCGGCCAACCCGACTTTAGCTCCTGACAATGATATTCCATGGACTTCGGTCCCACCAAAGGCATCCCTGAATCTGCTGAACATTCCGACCGGAGCTCCGCCAAGAGACGCAGCATATTCGTCCGTGTCTCCGGCTTGAGGTAAGATCCGTTGGCATTCTATCGCAACGACTGCGACGGCCAACAAGCATACCTTGAAAGAGATTCGAAAAAATAACAACTGTGTGCCCATTATTTCACATTAACATTGAATACCGACCATGAACCAGGATTCAGATTCCTAAAGTTAAGAAAAAGAGAGCGAAGAATCATCAATATATATATATATAATTTTCACCACTACTAAATACCTCCTCCTCCTGTGGCTGGAAAATGCCCGTGTATGTGTTGTGAACCTAACGTCAAGTTTTGTTCGTGTGTAATGCTTATTATGGTACTGCCATCTGTCATCAGTTTTTCTAACTATGAGTGAAGTGGTATAATTAAATAATTGTACCGTTGTAGGCCTGTTACTCTCTGAGGAGTAGCTTTTTAACGGAGTGATCAGCGCGCCCATTAAGTATCGGACAATAACAATTACAATTAAAACTAATTAGAACACATTTCTTCAGTTTTCACGAAATAAATGTTTATAAACGTTAATTAATAAATGTTTTGTAAATAGTTTAAAGATTCATAAAAATTGAAGAAATTTATGCATTTGAATGCCGTTTGCGAAAAATTCTCAGGAAGGGTTTTTTGACACAGGGTTTTTTGATAGAGGGCACTAAGCCTAAGCGAAAGGAAATTATAGAATTTCGAGGGAAACTCTTTCTTCAAACCCTTCTTTGTCCAAAACGTTCGTAAAGCTTCCGCCGTGATTCGTGGCTGAGGTAAATCACACACATAACTTCACCAATAATGATTCATCCACCGATGTTAACACCACAATGAAAACCTTATCTAATCGCTAATAACAACAAAATTCAAAAATTAGCCGTTGAAACACCCTTGCATTTAATGGAACTCTGATTTGCGTATTTCCAGTGATTTGCTTTCGTTCAGCGCCTTCTATCGACAATGTTTGAACTAAGTTTTTTTCTGCACCAAAAAATTTTTTTCCTGTTCAAATATACCGATTCCTTTTTTTTTAATGAACTTCTAAACTTTACGAATTTATAGAGCACCCTGTATTTAGATTTGAATTGGGAAAACACTATCACACCCATTTTGAATGATAATAATAGTTTTGATTTTTTTTTTTTTCACTGTCGTATATTGCAACCCGATCGTTAAACGAAAAATCACCCCGAAAAAATTGAAAGTTTTTCAAAAGACTAAATAAACACCAATAAGCCTATTGATTACATTCGGTCTAATGTAATCGAGACGATTATTGTTTGCATTTTAAATAAAAGTTCTATAAACGAACTTTTATCAAACATTTATAGTGTAACCCTAGCCTTAAGAAAATTGCATATTCGGGCTAATAAAAAAATTATTGATTTTGTTTAATGGAAGCAGTTACAATGAAATTGTATCGGGTTTGAAAACAAAATAATAAATTTCATATCAATTTAAGGTCAATTACATAGACGGCATTACACTATAAAAATTTAATAAAACTTCTCTTATATGAAATTTGACAAATGCAAGCAGTAAGCGTATCGGTTGTATTCGCTCGAATGCTACCGATAAGCTTATTATTTGCATTTGTCAAGTTTTACAAAAGAATGTTTTTATAGTCTGAGAAATAATTATTATAGTAGGGCCGTGGTGCTATAAAAATGATCAAAATAATCAATCAAAATAATCAATCAAAATAATTAAATAATCAAAATTTCACACGATCACCCGTTCTCGAGGCTTTTACCGTGACATTGTTTCTCAAATTCCCCGTGCAAATTTTCTAAAGGGGAAAAAAGCGTCATACGGTGTAGTATCAATAAGGCCGGGATTACGCTACAAAATTTTGATAAAAATTCTTTCATCAAACTCGAAAAAAATGCAACCAATAAGCGCGTCGCTTACATTTTAGCGAATGTAACCGATGCGCTTATCGGTTGCATTTTTCGAGTTTGATAAAAGAACTTTTATCAAAATTTTGTAATAAGACTTTTATAGTGTAATACCGGCCTAATTGGAGTTCGAAACGTTCCCGGTGCTGGAATTTTTTGAAAAATTCCTTCTCAAAAAAAAAACTCTCTCCTGATTTTTGCCAACAATGCGTTTTGTTTCATTTTTTCCAGGAATGCCAGCCATTTCAGTTTCAAGAGGACATTTTCCTTGTCCCGTTACCTCCATCCATGACTGAAAGAAGTCGCCGGAGGACTTCAGGGCACAATTTTTCGCAGGATCATCTGTAGTAAATTTATAGTATTTAAAAAAAAATCACATACTGTTTTCTTTAATAGGGCTGCAGCCCCTGTTATAAACAGGATATGGACCTTAGCAGCCCTTATCTAAGAAATTAAGTGAATCAAGAATTTAAAAACTTCGAGGGTAAGTACGAATACGCGTAGGTCCAAAGAAAACGCGTAAGAAGGATAAGCTCCACCAGCCCGATGGCCCAGGGATGGACCTTGCATTTTCTCAATTTTTTTACTACACAATATACAGTACATGGCATGCTTACCATGAAATAAAAAAGGAAAGATTCTCCCCCCTCCACCCCATGAAAGTTTTTTCTATTGATTTTCGGATAATCCAAATTTTCAGTAATCCGAGGTAGCCTCGGTCCCGTTCACCTCGGATTATTGAGACTCTACTGAACTATATATTTTTTTACTTTCATTCATCATTTTATAGTCATTGCAATTATCGCGTGAAATTCAACGCTTTTAAATGAACAATGGTTTCGAGGTATTAACTGAATGAAACAAATTTCTTGTGGAAATGTGAGACTTACCGAAAATTTCATGGTGTCGGGTTGACTGGAGAGAGAGAGAAAATGTAAGCAACGAACCAGCCGTGTGCGGAATATGCAGGAATAGTAACCGACTACTTAGATCCTAGTTGCTATTATCTACCTGATTTAGCGGAGTCGGCTATTAGTAGACATAACATTAGACGTAATTGATTGCGAATAATTTGCTGATTTGCTCAAACTCTTCGCTGGCTCTTTTTTTTTTTTTTTTTCGAAAGAAAAGAAAATAATTAGAGCTGAGCAAACGGTTGAAAGGACGATTCGAATAATAAAACGGATTTTAATGGAGTAAAAATATTTTACGTATTTTTGATCGTATTCGGCGGTTAAATATACAAAGAAAATATAATCTTTCAGTGCATTTTGTGAAATTTAAAGCAAATTATATAAACATTTATAAATGGTCGTTTGTAATATTAGTGAATTAGTTTGTAATAAGTATGAATTAGTTATATGCAGGGTGACTACTTAATTCCCCTTGCCGCAATTTACTGGCGAACCGTTGACCCTAAGACATACTTCCATTTACAAAAATTACCCAAATAACGAGTAGAACTCATATATATGTATGCGTAATCGATTTTGCAAGGGATTGTATAGTTATTAAAATATAAAAATTAACATTTTACACGAACATCCCATTTATGCCGTTCCACGAAATTATTTGTTCCCTTAATTTCACATGTCTTCAAGTAGAAAAAGGTTGCTGGACACTGGTCTACAGCGGACTGTCTCAATGCATGGGCCCAAAGGCCTCAAGTATTACGAGATTTGGCACTCTGATTTTCGAGAGAAAGTATAGAAATTGGTAGGCAGGTACTTCAAACTATATACAGAGACCCCAAAATATCGATTTGCCCGGGAAGAGCATATCAAAACGAAGATTACGTTATTTCATTACTTTTATTTAATGTGTGTTTTCGTTTGAAAAAAAATAAATAAATACATTCATTAAAAGTTGGAAGGGATCATTGTTGATTGATGGTGCATGGAATGACTAGTCCAATATATAAATGAACTATACCAGGCTGGTGAGTGGCTGTGTGTGAAAGTATAGTGGAACGCGTATGAAACTATAATCCGGTAATGCTTGATTGAAATCGAACAAGTTAATTGCGATTCGAAGATGGCATGTGGTGCACAGGCGTCTTAACGTATGGACCCAGACCAAGAAGAAATACTCTCGAAAATTGCTCACCTCCTGGTAGGGTGAACGAAGTTTAGTGCAAAAACAATGCTTTCAAGGTTTGCCCCGATATACAGGGTGGGCAAAACGTCCGTAGAAAATTTAGAAATTAATAAAAAAAACCGAAATGAAAAACGGTTTGCTGGGTGAGCATCGCTAGGTCACGGGAATTTTTTTAAGACGGGAAAAAATAGCAAAAAAACCAGCCGGTAGGTGGCGCTGGTACGAGAGACTTCGTTGTAAATATGCAAATGAGACGATTATAACACCTTGATCCCCTAATCCACAACCAGTTCACCGTTATAAACCGTGTATATGAACCTGCTGCACTCTGCCGTTGCTGGATGTAATGTATTCGCCCGCAATGTATTATTCCCTATGGTGGTGTATTCTCGTGGAGAACACATACTTCTGTAATAAACGATTTGGAGGCATTCTGTTCGTTATTTGCGTATCTTTTCTTTATGTGCGTCAGCACTACTTACCGGCTGTTTTTTTTTCCCCCGTCTTCAAAACATTCCCGTAACCAAGCGATGCTTACCCAGCGCAAACCGTTTTTTATTTCAGTTAATTTTCCGGTTTTTATGAATTTTTAAATTTTTACGGAATTTTTGCTCACCATGTAGTTAATATTAAAAAGCATATTGAAAATGGCATTTGCTTTCATTGATTCGAAAGGAAGATAGCTCCCAAGAATAACCTGGAATAAATGTAAGTTTTCGAAAAATAATTGGAAAATTTATTTATTTATTCTACATTATCTTCGAGGGCACCAAGAAATGTTTGGTGGAGGATAGTTTGAGAATACCGGGGGACCATCAAGGCCAGTTCAAGCATTCAAGTCCGATATTTTTTTAAATCTTAAATTGTAATATTTAATGAAAAATAATTAAATATATATCATAATTAAACACATAATTATGATATATTTATCATAATTTTTAAATATTTTATCAAATAAACATATCACTTATAAAGTGGTTAACATATATTCACAATTGCCTTGAGAATTCATATAATGTATTTGATTGGGTGGGGGAGGAAATCATTATATTAAACCAAGGGTCCTCAACTTTTTCCACCAGCGCCGCCCCTTTCCCCGCAGGTCCCCTGAGACGTTTAGCAAAGAATCTCTTCTCTCGAAAAACCTTTCTAAGGGGCACCACGGACCACAATTTGAGAACCCTTGTGCTGAGTGAACAGCTTTAGCATGATCTCTATGGAAGAAGGTTGGGTTATGAGGATTTTATCCACATAAGCGGGATGTCCGTTTAACCGTTACCCGATTGAGCGTGGCCGAGTGTGTATCATATTTGCACGATTAAAAAATACATATAAAATCACTTTGTTGACCGTCCGTAACCACAGTCTATCTCTACAAAAATGAATGAGGTTACTGTAGTACTTGATGAAAGAACTTGAATATAAGAACTCTCAAATTTACGGTTAAATGTTCCTATAGTCAAGTGATCTTTTCCTTTCAGAACACTTTTTATTTTCTATCGTTTTTCCTCAACGCGGAGCTCATTCCGAGAAATTCGTGAAAAGCCGAGTAAAATTACTCATTAGTTATAGCTACTTTCCATTAGTTATAGCTACTTTCCATTAGTTATAGCTACTTTCCATCAGTTTTTTGCATTTTTTAACTGGTTTTTGCAAAAATTTGATAATTAATATTAAAATTTTAATTGAAATCCATCAGCCGCTTCATTGTCAAAAAACAGAATTTTCGAAATCACTGGGGTAGATTTTGTTTTCATTGTTTGTGGAAATGAGCTCGCGAACACAAAAAAAATTGATCATGTCTAGTCCGACTTGATGTCACTCGAATTTCTAATTAATATAATCAGTAAAAAATGATTAAAATATATGTTTTTTCATGATTTCGTTACCATATTCAGGGGAAATTACCGAGAAAAAGCCTCGTGCCAGAACGTAAACAAAGTTATTTTTCCATTTCATTCCAGGAATAGATGTAACATTACCAAAATATACATTGTTTTCTCTTGTCTGATACATTTGGTATGGATTATGGCACATGAGTGCTCTCAGTTTATTTTTGTTTTATTTTCACACTATGTTAAAGAGGGTAGGCGTTTTGTTTGTGACAGGCGGGAAGTTTTTTTTTTAACTGAAACTTTTCAGCTGCAACATCGATTAGGTTTCACCGTGAAACAAGCGTGAACTTCTGTCTCTCTCTCTCTCTGCTACATTCGATTAGCTTCTGTACTAATTAATAAAAAAATACTTTTGTGTTGCAAGTAAACGTGCGTGACAAATGCGGCTGTGAAAAACAAACTCCAGGATGTTACTAGCGGTAATATTTTACAATTTTATATATATATATATTTATTTATTTATCTATAATAATTTTACCCATCAAGATGTGTCAAAATAAAGGGGGTGTCACGACCATTGAAGCTTCCAAAAATCAATTTTTAATTAATTCACTTCATTTGAAATTCATATGATAATTTACTGCGTGTCAATCGGTCAATTGTTTCTTTTAGAACTGAAGAAAAAATGAAATTGTGAAAGTGCGGTGCTTTTGTAATTTGAATGTAATTTTCTCCGATTGCTTAAAAGAATTACTTGCACTAAAATTCCTGAAATTTCGTGGGAGTTTTCTTTACAGCATGCGTTGGTGAAATGAACCTGTTTCCACACAAATGTCGCGCCCATTTTTTTTTAATTTTCCTGATTTGAAAAAAAAATTCAATATTTAAATTTAATTTTTTCAAATAGTTCTTCCCATTAGTAAATTAGTAGAGCGATGGTTAATTTTATCAAAGCACTTGTGTAGTTTTTTTGAATCATAGTAATCATTTAATTTTTTTTTAATTTTTTTAAATTTAGTAATTGGAAATATTTAATTATTTTTAAAATTATCTATCCATGTTGTAAATAGCGTGTAAATTAGTGAACAGAAGGCAGTACTATACAAGCATTACACAGAAACAAGCTTCACGTTAGGCTCACAACACGGACACGCATATCCCAACATGTACCACTTCGTTAAAAGTTCCACACAGGAACGAGGTGCATGTGGGGTTTAGTAGTAATGGTCTCACGATGAATATTCCTTTTATTCTTTTATGAAATGCGTTACCGTTCGTTTTTTTATTGCCTCCGCAATATCCCGCAAAACAGTACCCTTTTACTGTCCCGCCCTTCAGCAATTTCAGCAATAATTAGAAAATTTGTCGAAAAATGTTTTATTATTATTATTATTGGCTACAAGTACCGATATCCTATGTTTGGTATTGCAATTTCTCCCGACAAGATATGGTTACCGTAAAGTTATAATTTTTATTTTAAGGGTATTATTAATATAAATTATGAAAGGTGATCATTTTTGTCGCACTTCAGTCATTTTCTGCACATAAAGGCTATTAGAACGGAACCCATAATTTACTGCCAATTCTGAACGGTAGCCTTCTTTTAATACTCACCGAGCGGTTGGTGCGCCAACCCTTCGGTGTTGGACTCCCTGCGATAGCCGTTCATGTCGCCGTTTCTTTTGTATCACCGCGTCAGGAAAGTTTCTGACAAGGACGAAGCGGGTATCGAACTCGCGACACCTCTAAACATCCTTTGGTATTGCGAGTATTTTATCGAAATGGGCTTCCGTGCCCTTACAACAGTTGAATTATTTTCATTCAGTTAGAATTAAATAATTAAATTATCAAATCTGCTTGCGAATTCCCCCCCCCCGTACCATCATCGTGGACCACTTCTGGCCCGTGGACCAGAGGTTGGGAAACGCCTGTTTATTAAAACTTGGCCAAAATTCAATGAAAACGCAATTCTTACCTAGTCAGTCCTCGTTGTTTGAGCTTTTATTAACTTATTGCAATTTCCATGGAAGTCAGTACTTAAATTTTTTTGAGATCATTACTATGTATTCACCTTCACCTTTTTTTTTCCGTAGCTTCTGATTTTCATCTTCCCATCAGCCAGTTTTCGAGCCAACGGCCAATTTGATACATTTGACAGCGGTACAATGTTCGGTGGTTCAATAGGCGGAGTTCCAATTGGCCATTTCAGCTTCTCCAGGAGTGGAAGACAACGTTCCAATGCCTACGCGGTTTCATTCGGAAACGCCGAGGTTAGTCTTTACAAAAAAACTGGATGGATGCCTCCAGCTATTCCACGCGTAGCCGTGCCTCCGAGAGAAATCGTGCCTGTTGAACCTGTGTACACCAGTCCACCGCCAGTAACCGTCCGTGATTACCCAATCATAAAGACCACGAATTACGTAAAGGACTACAAACCATCGACAGTTGCTCCCCCTGTCAAGCCGAAACCAAAACCCTGTCGAGTTAGTCATCGGCCACCGAAACGGACAACGAAAGCCCCTTATACTCCGCGAACCTTATACACTGAAGCAAGCACGAAAGCACCTTATTATCCTCCGCGAACCTTATACACTGAAGCGAGCACGAAGGCACCTTACTATCTCCCACTAAAAGTATACACCGAAGCGCCTTACAGTGCACCAGCCGTCGAACCAGTGAAAGTTATCGTTGATGACCTCTATTACCAACCCAATTATGAACAACCAATACCCGCAGCCTATCCTCCGGCAGATCCATATCCTGTAACAGATGCACCTACGAGACGTCCTGAAAGACCGAGGCCACAAATCTTTCCTGACAGAATGATTGTTGAAGATCCTTATTTTCCTCCGGATCCACCACCAAAGCCGGCAGTCTATCCACCCGCAGATCCAGTAGCTAATACACCTACTAAACGTCCACCCAGGCCTCCCATCAGAGTCCCGACGGTGCGACCCAATCGAGTGTTCCCTACAAGAAGGTTCCCAAACGGAAGGCCAACGATTTCTCCTCCCTTTGAGCCAATCGGAAACTTTCCGGGATTTTTCGAAATACCCGAGGCGAGATAAATGATAAACATAACACCTATAGGCAATAGCCAAAATCATCTTCATTCACTGAATTAACTGTTTTAATATGATTCTCTGACCCATATAACGAATCCCTGCGTGAATCAAAACTAGTAATTAAGTTGACTAGTGGAAAAGCTTACTGTGTATTGTTTTTTCTGATAAAATAAAATTAGCAACAATTCCTGTTTGAATTGGTCTTTGCAATGTTCATTTTTTTCGTGTAGAAACATTAATTTCGATTCTCAACGAGTTTTCAGAAGATGCCTCATGGTAATATGGTCAATTTTTGAAGTGAAACTTCTTTAGCCAGGGAAGTGAATTTTCGTGAGGGATAGAAAATTCGTCACAGAATGAGAAACGTTGTCTTTTCCCCCTTCAAAACCCGTTCCGTAGCTTATCGTGTGAGAAGTTCCGAGAAGCAGATGGGTTGTGGTGGGGGAGATGTCAGTAGTGATTCGTGTAAGAAAGTAAAGTTTGGGGGAGGGGGTGGGATTTGGACTTTTTGTGCGGGATGAAATCCATAGAGGATAATATCTATAATTCTCCTTTTTCTTTCCCTTTATTTCTCTTCTAAGTTATTCTTATTAACTTTCCCTACCCGTTGTGACGCCCCCTGGCCACGCAAGGGTATATTTAACTCGCGAGCGCAAGTTTTGCGACGCCACAGTGCCAGCTTCCAATTTTCTGTGCTGTCATAACGCAGAATACATCCGGAGCGCTTCACTTTTTTCTTGCTCTTCACTCCTGTACTAGACTTACAATTTACCTGTACCTTGGCAAAACCATTCTATCAACAATGACAACATAACCGAATACAACCACATCATTTGATATTTGTTTATTGAACTATTATTTCGGTACTTGCGCATAATCAGAAATTTCACTCTTCTTTGCGCGTAAAATTCTTTTGTGAAAGTTTATTGTCATTTAAAAGTCGCAGTCCCGATATAAAAAGCCCCCCCCCCCCTCATTCTGTTTTAAAGCCAATCCTTATAATCGCCAGAAATTTTTAGTGAACAAATCTGCCTCACATGGGATTTTTAGCGGGATATGATTCCATATAACGCCAAACTCGTTTGAATTGCACGGGGCTGATGATGCCCCTTGGGGTTTAAGGGAACAATAAGATCAAGTGGGTCAATCACATTCCCCTGTCATGTTTGGTGGGGGGGGGGGGGGAGGTTTTAAGAAAAATTAGCGGTAAACAAGGTCAATCTTATTTAAAATTTCTGTATTCAATTTTGATTAAGATTGCGTCAATGAAATCTCAACCTTTCATTGAATGAATTTTTATTCAATTACATTGATGTGTCGGACTATTTTATCATGTGTGCAAGCTGTTTTTAATGCATTTCTAAACTTCATTTGGCATAGATGTGAGGAGAGGTGAATGTTGTCATGTCAAACCTAGAAGTTTCACTTCTATCGAGCGAAATTCTCACACATTTTTTTTTTTTTTTGTATATTTCCTCTAATTTCGAACAGAATGAAACGAATATCGCTCATGTTCTGCATAGTTATACAGGGTGCATAGGTAACACCACGCACGACATTTTACTGACAAACCGTGGATCCTAAATTCATGCTTCCATAGTAAATAAAAGTAAACCCGCATTTAATGCTGTCCCAAACTTTCTCCGTTTTTCGAATTCAAATATCACAGCGAATATCGCCCTTAATTTGTTAAAAGTAGTGACTATTAGCGCATTTGTTAATAGCCATTAAAAATTGTACTTGCCCCTATTGCAAGATGTTCGGGGCTCGATTCATGATGGAGACAAACAACTTTTTTTCCGGAATTCACCTCGGTATGATACCCTAAAAATCTCTTGATTTGATTTAATATCAATTGGCATATTATCAGAACTGTTTTTGATTGTGTTCAAAATGAAGACTCTGGAATTTTTCTTTCCATACTTTCCTTTAGTCCCCTAACGTACGAGCGAGATATCTCGGCCTTGAGTAAATGGAAACGGTGTATTTTTGGTCTCTCCCTCTCTCTCTCTCTCTTCCCCTTCTTTCGAGTCTCTTCATTGGCAACCCTGTAAACGAAAAAACTGATTTTTTTTTTTCCTTCTCACCTCAGCATTATTTTCTTTTTCTCTCTCTCGTTACGGTTTGACGAAGGAAATAAAGATTGCTGGGAGAGAGGGTAAAGAATGGAAAACTTCCTCTTCTTCTCGACTTTTCTCCATTAGTTTCCCTATACAGGGTGATTCAACGTGTTTGTCCGTAGGTCCACCTCCCTACGTAACCGTTTACTTTAGAAGTATACTTCCAACTACAAAAAGTTATCAAATGACATGCGGTTCCTTTGAATGACGTAATTTTTTGAGGGATCGTACGCATAAAAAATAAAAACCACCAACCTGTTATACTGTCCCCGTGTGCTAAAAAACCCAATTAAAAAGAAAAGTTCTTGCTCTATTTCTCTTCCGGCCAACGAAAAAAAATTCCACGTTTCCAAGTGCAATATTCGCTGACATATTTGAATTCGAAAAATAAGAAGAGTTGCGAAAGAACAGAATAAACTTACGGAAAAAGCTCTTTTTCTTTATTTATGCTGTCCCCAAGGCCTGTCATTTAGGGGGGGGGAGCTGGCTTTTGAAAATACACTATATATATATATATATATATATATATACACACACATACATCGAGTACATGTGCTTTGCCCCCCCCCCGGAAAAAGTTGAAATGACGCCCCCCCCCCCCCCCCCCCATAACTTTTCTCTGATCCTTGAATCCAAATATATCAGCAAATATTACACTTAGAAATGTGAATTTTTTTTCTTTTACTGGCCTCAGAAGAGACAACAGAGGCAACAACTTTCTAACCAGGTTTTTAGGCACATGGGGACTGTATAAAAAGTTAATGTTTTTAGTTTTTCTTGCGTACGATCCCTCAATAAAAATTACGTCACTTAAAGAAACCGCGTGTCTTTTGATAATGTTTTTTAGTTGGAAGTATACTTCTAAAGTCAACGGTTACGGAGGGAGGCGGTCCTACGGACAAACAATTTGAATCACCCTCTATGTTAGCAATAATACCAGTTTTGGAGATTTATCTCTGGTACTTCATTGTATCAAATTCACATCGCGTAGCTTTGTTGCCAAAAGTCCGTACTTAAGAAATATATATCAGATATTTTTTTACCATCAAATTTTTATCATAATTTACCGAAACAATTTCAGAATGGGTAACTGAAGTTTAGCAAGTCCCCAATTGTCCTATCATCTTTATTCGTTTTCTTAAAATTTTCATTCAGGAATCTTCAAATGCCATAAAGAAATATTAATCGATTCGCATTTGGCTTGAAATGCATTTCCAATTTGTCCTTCAGTTTTATAGCATAAATCACGCTATTGTTTCAAACTGTCCACACGATCTTTGTGAAACTGAATTTTTTCATAATAAATGAGACGACGAACCGCCAGCGTTTGAATAAGAAATAAAAGCCCAAAAAAAAAAAGTGATTCTGTCATGAATAACCAGACATTGTATTCAATGCAAATTTATATATATGTCTATAAGGCGGAAAAACATGTTATAATAAGTTCTGATCAAAAAATGTTTCTAGAAAATTCATAGAACAAACATGCTCCTTGTACTGAGATAATGACTGAGATCACGAAGTCTCTCTCGTAAAGTACATTAAAAATCGTGCGAAAACCGATAAATAATAATATTTATCAGAGAATATCAATAACATTCCACTTGATGGCTTTTATTCTTTTCTCCATGTCCTAAATATATCTGATCGTAGAACTATTTTACTATATACTAACACTATTTAAATATACGAGTGTCTTCTAGGTGATTTGTGAACACTAACAGTATATCAGCACACAGTGAATGAAACGTGAAAAAATTCTAATTTTATATTTTTTTTACATTTTTTTATTCATATAAAACAAAACAAAAAAATGGGTTTTTTTTAAAGAAAAAAAGACTTTAAAAAATATTTTTGAATAAATTTTTACAAAAAATAATTCATGGTTAAATTTTTTTCAATATTCGTATTGAAATTGTCTTTGAAGCATCGAATAAACGTGAAAGTAAAATTAAAATCAAAATCATGAGTTTTAGGAACCAAATAATCATTGCATGAAAGGGAAATGTGCGAATCGTAACGAGGAAGTATTAGAATGCATCGACATCATCATCATCATGATCAAAGTATGGCAGTATGAGATGTAATATACAATCGTTGTGCAGACGTTAGGCGTTGTATACTTCGATCTTCTCCAAGGCCTATAAGAATATTCAGAAAAAGATTCTTTTTTAATACGTATAGAACCTACTGTTGTCATACTGCATTTTCTGTTCGATATCGAGTACCAGACATCGAATCCTTAACTATGGGCTAACATTTTTCCGTATAAGAGAAAAGATACATGTTACTCACCTAAAATTTTGATTGACACAATCTTCTTTTCTACGGTCATCTTCCTTTGAAGTTTCCTCCATAACCACCACCACCGTATCCACCTTTGCCGCCTCCGTATCCACCACCTCCATAGCCTCCATATCCTCCTCGTCCTCCTCCACTAAATCCACCTTTCATTCCGTATCCACCACCTCCGTATCCTCCTCTGCTTCCTCCGTAACCTCCTCTTCCGCCTCCGTAGCCACCTTTACCGTAGCCTCCACCATAGCCACCACCACCATAACCTCCTCCACCGTAACCCCCTCTGCCTCCTTTTCCTCCATATCCACCTCCACCTCCTCGGTTGCCACCATAGCCGCCACCGTGTCCACCGCCGTAACCACCACCACCATATCCTCCATAGCCTCCGCCACCATATCCTCCTCTGCCCCCGCCATATCCACCTCCTTTGCCTCCATAGCCACCGCCGCCGCCATAACCTCCGTATCCTCTATTCCCTCCTCCGCTAATAGAAATCATTTTATAGCCACCGCCACCTTTGCCATATCCTCCTCGGCCACCATATCCACCACCACCACCATAGCCGCCACCTCCTCCGAATCCAGTACCCGTGGTAGAAGCGAAGGCTACCAGCAACATGAAAAGGAGGACCTAAAATAAAACAAAAGAAAATTTCCGTTAAATTTTTTTTGAAATTTCCTCTTCTTTTTTTAAAGTAAAACTTCTATTTTCATTTTCAACTTGACATTCATGTTCAGTAACTCAATTAGGTTTTTTCCCTGCGTCGTCACGAAAATATCAGTTTACCTCATTGTATTCAATACATTCAATCAATATATTCAAAAATATAATCAAAATTTTATCAATTATTGATATGATATTTCAACAGTTCTCATTACATTTAAGTTTTAAAGAATTGAAGAAAAAAAGCATACAGTTTTGATAAATTCTTTCGAAAAAATTCATATCTTCTACAAATTTTGAGTCTACGTGTTTTATATAATCTGTGCATCTCAGCAAAAGTCGTTGAACAAACTTAATAAACATTTTGATGTACTTAAATACAATACTTATGCAAACTATACTCTAATAGAATGTAAAATCTCTAACCACCCACGAAAGAAAAATTCTCAGAGTCTACAAATTCATTGAATTAACATAACTTCGAGAATCTGTAAATGGGATTAAAGGAGGCAAAAATCACATTTCGAGATTTTCTTAATATAATCTTGATGAAAATTGGAAACTGCCAATTGACGTTTGTATTAATTTATTAAAAATACCATATAATCTTAATTCATAATTCAAAAAAATATATTAATTCTTCCGTGAAAGCACAACAAGAAATTATCAATAAACTCTTCAAGTTATTTTCAATTCATATCCCGAATTCGGATTTCATGATATTATTATAGATAATAGCTGAAAATTAGTTCAATTATTTCATTTTTTAAGCATTTAACGAAATCAAATATTCTCGAATGATGTCAATTGCCTAATCAGACAATGTTTTATATCATGTATTCAATTTGTCTTCCACAGCACATTTGAAAAAAGAAACTAATTTTAAGAAATATTGCAGTCGAGCGAACGAAAATAAATTAAATTTTGTTCATGGACATAAGTTTTTGAAGATAATTTTATTACGGTATCTCTATGCTTCCTTCGGGGGAGCGCAATATTTTGAACCCAAATGTAATTTGCTGCCAAATAAAATCATAATACATAACAGGAATCATGTTACGAATGTTATTTATTGTGTATTCGGAGTATGATCTATTGTGCATTGAATAAATTTTGTATTGCATACTTGTAAGTAAATTTATTCAACTTTCATACATTTTTAAAACAATAATTTACTTTTGGTTCACCCTGTACATACTTAATTCTTTGTTGTAGCGATTGTTATAGCAACTCGTGCTCACAGTATCCCCATCCCCATATTTGGTAAGACGGTAGATAATTATAATGAATAATTTAAAAGAATTATTTAACCCTTTAAGCGGCATTGACAAGATATCTCGCCACCGTAAAAGCCTCTTATTATTGACCAGCCCAGATGGTTGGTAAAGTTGATTTCTCACTGAAACACTTCTCCCTTTCCTTAATTTACACCTACGGAAAATCGGAAGGAAGCTTGCTCCACTAAAAAAAGATATGATATTTTGGAGGGAGTTTAGTGATACCTGCTGTGTCATTTCAAATGTTAATAGTAAAAACCAGAAAATATGCAGTTATCCTCATGACAGCCTACATATTCTTAAAGACACTATTCTGAAATCCAAATGAATCTTCTTAAGATTTAAATTTTGAAACACTTATAAGGTACAAAACCAGCAAAATTTTACCCATCATAACCAATATCTCTTCTCTTGTAGTGTTATTCATAATTTTTATAATTATAGACATTCAGCGAGTATGTAAATCCTTGTTGTGACCGTTTGTTAATTGGCAATCTTTTATTAATTGTTTTTGAAATAGCTTCGATAATTTTTTTTTAATGAATCACAAAATAATGAAATTTCTATTAAACTTAATAACTATCATATTAAAATATTGATATAAATTATTCATCGCTAAAATTTAATAAATTGAAATTCATACATTATTGAAACATTAGTTATATTAAAATTTAAGCTGATATTGCGAAGTCATTTCCTTATTCCTTTATTATAACGGAGACGTTCAGCATTAGAATTTCAATTATTTTTTATGCGTTTGGCATTTTTCGTGAAGATTTTTGCAATCATTTTCTTTTCTACTTCAAATGAAAGGGGGAAAACTTATATAACAAAAAATTATTTTTGATCTCTATGTAATTTTTTAATGTTGTGTATTTAAATTTTTTATGGAGAACTTTTACAGAAAAATTAAATCTTTAGCCTTAATACAAACTAATTAAGAAAAAGTGGTTTCCTGTTACTAACCTCAACGTATTCAATAAACTGCGAAATATTTTGAATTTTTTTTGTGAACTATGTATTACAATATTATTTTTTAATTAGGGTTGTGCCGTGCATGCAAACCTTTCCCCGGACATTTCAACACGGCTCTAAGCCCCAATTTCAAAATTTACAAAAATTTCAGGATAGAAAATCAAATTAATTTGCTTTTTATCGACCTTGACATTATATTGACTTAAATCGAGTGACATTAAGAACATGTCGAACATTATAAACATCACTTGTATTTTCCAACAACATAGCACATGATAACAAGCGTTATAAAAGTGTGGTTTTATGACGCCGTGAAAAATTTGTGCACTACTGATACAGCCAGAAAGTACTACACATACCGGTACTTCCAAAAAGTATTCAAGAGGTGATATCTACTGAAAAAAGTATTTCCACAACTTTTATATCTCGTTACCGGTGAATATGGAAATTATTCATTTTCTTAAAATATATTTAAAGAAATTATAAATATTATTCGAAAAATTATTAATGTTTCAGACAAAATGCATAAACGCTCGCTCACCAGAATCTTCATGATATCAGCATTCACACAAGACTCGTATCCCAAAAAAACGCTTCGATTCTTGATTTCTCACGTTTTGTATGACATGCTTTCATATATATATACATGTTTCCACTAACAAAAAAGAAAAAGAAAAACCGAAAGTGGGGATAATCCAATGAAGATGAAGAAGAACCACGACAAGATGGGGGAGGAGAGAGAGAGAGAAGATGGCTTCTACAACATCCGTTTAGACGCGTCCAAGATGACGTTACCTGTTCGGGCCTCCAAGGAATCGTGACGCAACATCAAATCAACATGCATATCTTCAAGGCGGTAACTCTCTTGAACATCCTCTCTCTCTCTCTACAACGATTGCCGCAACAACAACGACCAATGATATCGTAGCATCTTTCGAAAAGTTTCAAAAACAAGAAAAGAAAATGAACCTTGGTTTCCTAAAACGAAACTGGTTTCGACTTCATTTAAGAAAAATAATTTAAAAAAAGAAACCATCAAATTTTGAATATGGGAAATTTATTAAATTTAGTCATCCTTCGTTATACTGAGAATTTACTTAGATGATAATTGGCCTTCTTTCTGGTTGGTCATATAAACACTATCATGTTGTTCCTTGTTTTTTTTTTTTTCTTCTGTGATTCGTGACTAGGAAATTTCTAGTTGACAATCATTGATGCTATTTTTTGGTAAATAAACAAACTGCTATTATAAATGCAAGAAGAAGAGAAAAAGAAAAACAAAAGCAATAATAATAAATCAGTGTAAATTGTTTTCTCTCTCTCTCTCCGTTGATTGTATATACCTTGAGAAATGAGTATGGTAATGCGGTCACACAATTTACGATGACTCGATTGTCAAGTTGTTCTAAACTATTCTACTTTATTTTCTTCGTGTTCAATTTGTGGAAACTTCGGCGAATAATATGTTAGAAGATTTTTTTTAATTTTTTTTTATCTTCTAAGTCCTTGGTGGTCTACGGATGGCAGTGGTATAATTTTCTTATCTTTGCATTTCTCTGATTTCCGAACCGGAAATGATCATTTCTATATAAAATCTTAAGTTAAATGATAAATTTTGGTATTTTTGTGCTTTCATACCAACCAATCAATCATCCACATTTGTATTAACCTTCTAAAATCAACTCGTTTAATTTTTTTTAATCAATATTTAAGTAAATAAAAATTCATCAATTTGCAAAAAAAATTCAGTATATATTTCTCATTTTATTTAATTTATTGTCACTCGATTCGATTATGAATTATTTAACGTTAACATGTTCAATATTTTGTATTAATATTTACCAATTTGTGATAATTTAATTTCCATGAATAATGTAATGATGCAAAAGATCTTCAGAATCCTATGATGAATAATTAAGCAAATAACTAATCGTAATACAGACATGATACAGTCTTAAATTTTTTTTTTCATTTTCAGACTAATTTTTCATGAATAAATCATGTGGTTCCGTTCCATCTACAAAATTTTTTATGTGAATATATATATATATTTGAGCACAAATATTTTAAATCAGATTAAATAATTGTTTTGGAACAAATATATATATATATAATATTTTTATTAATTTTTAAACTCTCCATGATAATCATTGGTATTCAATACAAGTATAAAAGATATATATGTGTATAAGAGTCACCTTACTTATATTTCACAATAATTAAATTCAGACAATGCACTTGAATTTTTCACAATATACTTATTCGTATTGTAATTGATATATTGATATTGATTGATATTGATATTGTATTGATATATATATACATATGAGTCTCATTTGATTATGGTTATTTTCTTACTTTAATGTGAGCATTATAGTACAAAAATATAAGAAATTATTTATAGACCACAAAAAATTATAAAATCACTTTTATTTATTTTATTTCATCTCTTTAAAAAAAGTACCTGACTGCTTCAGTGTAAAATAAAACTAGGTTTTTAATAAAAAAATAAATGACTAAAAAATGTATTCATATAATAATGTTTTTAAAAACTACAATAAAATCATTCATATGTAATAAAGATCTGGAATTTACCATACTTGAGACAAACAAGAAATTTTAATACATATAACCACACGTAATTTTTTACATTTTAAAAGTTTTAATTCAAAAGCTAGTCTGATTATTTTCATGATAAATCAATTTTTTTCTTCAAATTTTGATTATTTAATGATATTTTAATACAACAAATGATGGGTGCGGTAGCCCAGGTCGATAAGATACTCTCCTAAAGTACCAAAGGATGTTTAGAGGTGTCGCCAGTTCGATACCCGGTTCGTCCTGTCAGAAAACTTTCCTGATACAGGGGTACAACAGAAACGGCGACATGACCACAGAAAAAATTACTACCGCAGGGAATCCCTCATCAACGGGTTAGCGCACCAACCTCTCAATGAGTATAAAAAACAAACCTGCCGTTAGAAATCGGCAATAAACTGTAGGTCCCGGTCTAATTTGCCCTCGTGTGCAGAAAATGGCCATTGGGCGACAAAAATGATCAAATGACAATGAATGATAAATTTTAGATCTTTCCTTCGTGTTATTAGCGAACTTAAATCTGCTTTAGAATAACTTTTGAATATTATACTTAGAAATTTAGTTTTCAAAAGTTTGCAGCAAAAGTGAAAATATTTTATACTGTTCAAATTCGTTATACAACTCTTTCCTTAATTCCTCCCGTTAATGAAAATAAATTATATTAAATATTCCACATTTGAAAATTTTCCGTCCTTTATCATTAATTATTCTCCGTTAACAAAAAACTTTAAATTTCAATTTTTTGCGATGAAAAAAATCTGAAAAAAAATAAGATGAAGCTATTAAATAAAAACAATTTCTTAAACAATAATCTATTCATCATCGAACAGTGTAAAACCATAGAATACTGTTCGACACATGGATAACATTCATTCTTACACACACACAAAAAACATGCACAACGTGCAAAATACAAAACTTTCATTTCAAAAATAACAAAAAACGAGTAGTAAAACAAAATGTTTCTTTTAAAAGAATTTTCTATCCAAATAAAAAACACATTTATGTTTTATTTTACAATGCCTTTTTTTGTATTGTATCGACTATTATTTTCAGGTCTTTGTTTCCTTAAAGGTTACTGGTGAAAGTGGTCAGTGAATTACCACCGTCCATGATAATAGTAGATAACAAAAGAAGACGAAAGAAAAAAACAAAATAGCTTCTTGTTGTTCTATTCAATAAAATCCTCTTCCAAGCGAAACGATATAATGAACATTCATCATTTGGAGTCAGTGCACCACTTATTTATTTCTGTTTGGCAACCTTCACATACATATGTTTATATATTATAATTGTTTAATTTACTTGTTTAACATAAACCGTTTAAAAAAAAACAACTTAAGTGAGCACTTTGTTTAAGAAAGAACAATTATAATACAGTACTTACAAACTTCCGTTTGTAATATACCTTTCGCTGATACTACTAAATAATTCAAACGTGATATAAGTTATTGTTTCTAGCGTATTTTGGTATTCTTTTGTATTCGGGTATTATACTGAGACACCGATGGCCTTTTAAGTGGCCATGAATTCTATCTACGTCCTTGTAGTAAACGATTCTACTTTGTTTCTGTTTTTTATATACTAATTTTACGTACAATGTCTAGAAATTTCTTACTTAGAAGGGAAAAAAATATGTTTCGTGATTTTTTTTATGGTATTTTTCATTCGTTATTCGCATTATTTATTATATCGGAGACGTTCAACTACAGAATTTGAATTTTTTTTTAATATTCGGCAACATCGTTGATTTATACGTGCTTGACAACGTCATCACTTTGAAATTTTTCAAGACATGGGCGAGACAGTTTTCCTGAAGAAATATCTGCAAATATATTCTTCTCTACTTTAGGTAAAAGTAGAAAAAAATTAAATAATATAAGTTATTTGAAATTTGTATATCATTTGTTTCATATTGTATGTATTTAAATTTTTCACGAAGACCTTCCAAGAAAAAAAATAAATTTTTAGCCGTAATACAAACTAACTGGTATAACGGTCAATGTGATAAATTCAGTTATTATATATTGAGCATTTTAGTAAGTTTGGTGAATTTCCCTCAATTATTTTCATTGGGGTGCGAAATACCGTAATTTACTGCGTATAATCCATGTATTCCATACGAAAAAATATCAGTCCAGAGAATGTTTAGGGCTGGTCCGATTAATCGGGTCGGTTAATCGATCATTTGCTAATCGAAGTTAAAAATTTTGATTGAGTCGATTGACTCAATCAATCCGATCAAAATTCGATTAAAATTTGTATTAACAGTTTATACTTTTACATGATTTATTTGACTGAACTGATTAAATGTCTTAAATTATGTTCTTGTACATGATATTTCAGATAAGTGGCTGTATTCAAAACTATTTGGATCAATATTTTCATCAAATTTTTCAATATGACGAAACGTAAGTCGAATCAATGTAAATTAGTGATGATTTCTAAAATTTACTGATTTAAAAAAAAAACGACAAGATTGAAGTTAAGTAATTCCAGGATTTGAAAGCATATTCAGCATATCGTCCCCCTTATGCTAGGGACATGAATGTGCAAATTTTGACTTTTGGGATTATCAGCTGGTTGGTTCACTTACTTTGCTAAGTTTTGCCAGAAACGCGCAAATGCGCATCTCCTATTGAAATACATTTTAAAAAAACATTTTAGAACAACTTCCATAGAGTAACATGGAGAGAGATACATTCGAAAGTCATTTTCCAAGTTCTAGAAATTTTAACATTCATATTTCTGGCAAAGGGGAGACGATATTTAATAGCTTCAAGCGGGCAGCCTTTTACTTGTGTGTGTTAATCTATTTCTATATATATTTACATTCATCCAGTGGATAGATGCGTGAAAACTGAATAGAATATGTTTTTATACCCCATCAATTGATATTACATAGTTACCAACGCTATTTGCCGTAAATGAATAACATTTGAAAATATTCAACTAAATTCGATTAATCGATTAAATTTTTTTTGATTAACCAGTTGAAAATTTTAATCGGTTCCCAGCCCTATTTTTTCTTTCATGAGAGGTTGGAATAGAGATAAGTTGTTGTTTTTCTTCAAAACTGATTCTAATAAAAATAATTTTTCAAAGATTTGTAGATACTGTTTATAGATGTGAGTAGAAAAAAAGAGTTGACTTCTCTTTCGGGCAATTTTCTTCTCCAAGAAATGTGGCAAAAAAACCTCTTAAATCATTTAAGATTTCATTATTGATGAGCGAAATTGGCATAGTTATTTGAAATTTACATGAATTTTGTGGATTTTACACCACTGGGGATTACACGTGTCAGTTTTTCTTGAAGTAGCGAAATTAGCACCTGCGATTACGTGCAGAAAATTGCGATGAGTCAAAGATCATTAAACGACCCCCCCCCCCCCCAATTGTTATACGGGAAGATCATTACGTTTGAAAAAAGCTAACTTCATAAGAGAATTACTATTTTGACAGAATAAAAAAAAATTATGTTATTCATTTTGTTATAACACTAACAAATGCAATGAAAATGAATCAGGTTAGAAAATAATAGTATAATAGTAAAACTGGAATAATAAATTGTTATGTATTACAATGCACACATATGTATCGAATTCTCCAATACATATTAATAGTATTAATAGTTAAGGTGAAACACAGTTTTTTGACAAACGGAAAACGCGTACTTCGTTATTTTATTTGCAAGAAAGGGTCAGAATAGAGCTGAATTCGGACGTTGTAGTGGATTAGGTGTCCTTTCTTGGTCGTTATATTGGATGAAAAATAACGCGATAAATGGGAACGCATTTTTGGAGATATTGTGCTGGTCTTTGTAACGGAACGATCGCAATAACGCATGTTCCTTATAATGAGCGTCGACTTTAGGTACATTGCCGGTATATGCTAGAATAATTTTAAACATGATCATTTGCAAACCATTAACTACTATAATTTTCATTTAAAAAATTTCATGCAAAAAAACGCGAAAATTAAAAACAAAATATATTTACATAATAATCAGATCTATACCTACAAAAAAGAAATATCTAATGTAAATCATTATTATTACACTATGGAGAACAAGTTTCTACGCGAAGAAGACTCTTTGACCCTCCACGATATAATACAAGAAAATAATACAAAATCTACATGTTTATATCATTATAAGATACTATCATAACCTTTTTACATTGTATAAAATGTTGTTTCTCGACCCCATAGATTAAAGCCCTCAATCAAATAAAAAAAAATGAGGAAAAACTATATTATTAGATAGGTGTAATGAAATTCTCACCCACTATCAAAATAATAATAATTGGACTGTCCATTCTGAATACTAAATAAGTGACGAAACGACCGATCGTGATTTGTTGTTGGTATACATTACTCGAATTTCTCCTTGACCCTAATAGTTAAGAAATAAAAAGTAAAAAAAGATCTATAGATCGGTTATTAGTACGTCTAAATACACGGACAAGCTGGGCCATCGAGAAAGATCAAAGGGCAAGGTGCTGCACACCTTCATTACCATACAGCCCCGTGAAAGAAAACGCTGTATGAGAGTATTTAATGTTATAATACAGTAATTCTCTCTCTATCTATCTCTCGAAATGTATATTTAAGAATAAAAGATAGAGAAAACGGAAACGGGGTCAAGAGACATCATTGTTCAGGGAACCCATGGTATCGGAACGAAAAAAAATGATGGAAAAAAATCTCCATCTTGATGGAAACTTATATGTGAACAAGAGAAATGGGTCACTTGGCTCGGACGTCTATAGCCGTCAAGCCGAGCGCGTAGGTCCAATGTGAGGTACGAAATGACCTTCAACCACACGGGGAATTGAACCCTTGTCAAAATATAAAATACCTCTTTCATATACTCTCTTCCAGACTTCCTCAAAAATAAAACCTCGGTTATTGAAGTCCGTTCTACTATTTTTTAGTTTTACAATACACCGGAGATTCATTTGTATTTTGTGAAAGAATAAATGATAGGCCGTCAAAAGTACAGGTAATGAGATAGCGAAAACAATCATCTTTTTCTTTTTTGAAAATAGGACCTTATTTTACACTTTTGTTTTTATTCCTTTGTTGAAATACAACGGAAATTGCCACAATATTAGGTTGTGTGAGTGTGTTAATGTGTGTGCGTGGGTGCTATACTCATGTTTCGAAGTAAGAATAGAGTTGGTAAATTATCAAAACGTTTTCCCTCTTTCTGTGTCCATTTAAATATTTCTCAAGCAAGTTTCATGTGAGAATACACTGAACATTTCTCTTTCGAGATTTATGCTAAAATTTTTTGGAACTAATGAGTCATTGGTATGAAAATTTGTCGTTGACTTCTCGAGAGAGAAAAAAAGCATGTGAAGATCTCTTTCAACTTATTTTAATTTTTCTTTATTCGTTTGTGTCTTTTCTTGCCCTTGCTCTGTATCGTTCCAATTTTAGTACATGTATAATCCGAAGCGTAGTGCAGATCTTACCCTTGGTGAAAGTTGGAAATAATTCCCATGTTCCAGAGAATACCCCCCCCCCCCTCCAGAAGCAATATCCACGTCCTAAGGAACCCTTCAAACAATTACCGTGTTCAAAGGAATCCTTGTGGTGATATCTATGGTCTAAGAAGAGCCTTTGAAATAATATCTATAGTCTAAGAATCCACTCACACACTAAGAAGCATAAACGTTGAAAAAAATAAGCCCTCGAATATCATGCGTCTTCCAGGAATCACCTCGAAAATATCCATAATCTCATCAGGAAAATGCCCGTGTTCTATAGAACGCATGAAATAACATTTACTTTCTAGAACGAGGATATTCAACGCTTGGTACGCAGGCTGCTTGTAGCTCACTGAGGAGTAACGTGTGTAGTCAGTGGCGGATTAAAGTCGGTCGAGGCCCCTGACGTAAAAGGAAATATTGAGCCCCTTAAATTAGGAAAAAGTGTGAAGTTTTGGTTTTTCGGGGCCCTTTTTGTAGTCAGGGCCCGGGCGCGCGTCCGGTGCTCCCGCCATTTAATCCGCCTCTGTGTGTAGTATAGCTGAGCCATTTGAAAAAGTCTCTCCACAAATAGCAATCAAGCCTACAACATTTTAGAATTGACACAACAAGCAAAACTTAACCTGCCGAATTGTCTGTTTTCGAAATTGGAAAACAGACGGCAACACTATTTGCACACATAACAAGCGTTCCAAAGAAACAAATTTCACATTGGGTTCACAACACACTTCAACATGTACCATTGACCCCAATTTTTTGGCAAAAAAGTGGTTCCATATCCATTTCAGACCCGAGCGTTCATTTTTTAGAATTTTCAAAATGTTTCTGCAGGTTTCATATTCAAAACATGTATTAAAATCAAAAATGTCTCAGCAAATCTTTATTTTTTTTATATCCGTTTTCTATATCATTAATACAATCACCTGCACTGTTTTTCTATTCCATACCTCGTGGATCATACTCCCCTGCGATGTCTCGGGTAAGCCCCAGTTTAGAAACGGTGTTCTTAACAAATAAAGTCATTGAGAAAGATTTAGGTGGGAAAATTTTTAAAAAATGAAATATAGCATTAGGATGAGTGCTTTGTAATAGCGTAAATCCCTACATCTACTTCAGCGCAATCTGGATTTCAATAGATATAAACATTTGGTTTTGAAAAGAAAAAGTCTTGCTAAAGGTCAATGTACCCACAATTCCTCACGTCCTATTGAGTATCTTTTCCCATCATTATGTTTCTAAGGATAGCAAAAAAAAAAATTAATTTCTCTCGTCAATATAGAATTGATGATCGTTTGAATGGATGTTACCCAAGGTGAAATGCGCGTAATTTGCTAATTCCTGTTCATTTCCGTCTCTTGTGCAACTTAAGAGCCTCCATCATTTTCAAAATCTTACGGCAAGTTGATGACTTATTTCTTTTAACACCTACGGTAAAGAAAAGAAGAAAATTGTGACATTTATAAAAAAAAGTCGAACTTGTATTAAGCGACGGAAAAACCCAATGTGTGAGTTGGTATTTGAGCTGTTCCGTTTCTAGAGTTTACTTTATTCATAGACCTTGAAGTGGCCTCAACACTTCTTGATGATCTGTAGTTACAACTTAGAAAGTAGTTAAATTATTATTATTATTATTATTTCTTCATTATTTGACTCGGCTTTGAATTTTAAGAACTGAGAAAGCATTCGAAAAGCTAAGATTTTAATTTATTAATTATTTCCATGCATTGCGAAGTATTGTTATATTCAAGAAATATACGCATACATTTATTTAATTTTTTAGCTTATTGGGCCATCAAGAAAATTCTGGATATTTTCCTATACTTGTAAGTTTTTAAACAAAGAGAAAAGTTTGACTTTAAGTATAATTAAAGTGACGCTACTCAGCTTAATTACACTGACACTACTCCGATGTAGCGCCAGTTGTGGTGGACGTATTTCATTGGAACTTGGTATATATACGTTATTTGGTCTATGACAGTGCTTCTCACCGTTCCCTTCGCCCTAGCCATAGTTCATCCGCTGCTCCCCAGAATAATCCAGTACATATTCTGCGTCTATAAAAGAACTATTTCAAAGCACTGAGAGTAGGAACACATCAATATCTCCATCTCGCCGCGACGCCCCTAGGAGCCGCAGCGCACACTTTGAGAATCGCTGGATTATGGGGAAAATATAACCGCTATAAAAAGTGCCACTTTTCCACCTGGTGGTCGAAAAGTGAATTACTTTTTATTGAATCTTTCTTTTCCCCGTGGTCTATGTATCCTATATACCAAGTTTCATCAAAATACCTCCTTCGGAGTGGATGTATACGTCTGAGCAGTGTCAGTTTAGTTTATTTATAACGATCCACTGTAAGTAATTCAGGGATATTCATGATTCTTTACAGATAGATCTGTTAACAAATATCAGAGAAAAAGAATAAAAACTTCAAAAGCCATCGTTTTTCCCCAACGATTTGATGTTATTAGCAGCTTTCGATGGAATACATAGTTCGAAAAAAAAATCAGTTTTGTATGGATGGAGCAGTCCTAGACTCATTTTCAAGGGCCGTAACACGGCCTACTGGGACCAGGGTCGGTCTGATTTCGTCCAACCCAAAAAAAACCCTGGTGAAAAGACCAACAAAAATAACACTTCAAAACTGCACTTACACGCAAATATTATGCTTTCTCGGCTTATTGTATTTTCATACTCTATCTAAAGAGTAATACATTAATAAATCCATGTATTTAATGCAATTTCGATTGTAGCGGTTAGAGAGGAAAAACCCTTAAAAAACACATTTTATAAACCCATTTATCATATTAAGATGCAAAATGATTTCGCCCCCCCCCCCAGAATTTTGTGTAATGAGCCACCACTGATATAATAATTACATAAATAATTGCCATACATTACTAGGTCTATTATATTTATGGAAGCTGCGGTATATATAACTTGCTTTCCTCATGCTCTGGTATCATAAAGGTTGCCGTCAAGGTCCATAGGTTCGAATCCAGCCAAGAGAACATCAGAAAAGTTCTTTACCCATCGATCCTGGGGCGGCCACCGACAGATGGCTCCTTCGTTTCCCACTCAACTCCACTAGTTGGAAATTGCCATATGGCGATATATGATTGGAGTTGGTAAGCGGTAAAGTAGTATCATAAACCCAAAAACCTGAAAACTCCGAAAAAACAAGTGGGTTGGATGTTTTCTGAGAAAGCCCGGGTTTCTGCCAACCCTGACTGGGACAAACATTTATTTTGACGCCTCATCGTCATATTGAATAAGTGATCGTGGAATGAATTCAGAGCCCTGACTGGTCTGCCGCCACACCCCCGCCCCCCCAAAAAAACAAAGTTTTTCAAAGCCACTAGTACAGGAAGAATAAATACTATACACCTGGCATTCATGTAACTATTTATTTAGCCTTCAGTTCTGGAACCGGCGCTAAATAGGTCTCAATCAATCTCGGCTATTTGAATAAATCAAAAAATGACCGTGATGCGTCAAAGTTGACTAAAGAGGGCATGATTTCTCCCAAACAGACAATCGCAATGGTTTCCGTGAAATTTTTCCGACAAATATATCGACGGGGTTTCCTCATGAAGGACGCATTAGCTAACAGTCACCACGTTTATAAACCTTAAAGGAAAAGGTTCTAAATGGAAGCGACTACTGATCGTCACATTAATTTATTTTGTCTCATTCAATGGACATGCCTGAGGAGAGTAAACAAAAAAAAAGAACAATTTTTTTTTTGTTTGAATTGAGTGTACATTGAGAAAGCGAAAACTAGAAATTTCCGCTCGTGTTCACAAACACAGAGACGGAGCTCAATCATGATTTCCTGAGTCCAGTCACAAAAGTGAAGTTCTAATGATATTCCTTTTGTTTTGTTCAACAATTTTCTTTTAATAGCAGAAAAAAAGCCTGTCATTCTTGTGATTTCTTTTCATAATGAATGATCACGTGATCTTTTTGAGTCATTTTTTTTGTTTTGTTTTTTCTTTATTCCATCTCCAATGTTAATGCTCACTCACCACGCAAACGAACCATGAAGATGAACATTATGCTATTCACTCTTAACACTCGTTTTGGCCGATTCATCTCAAATGTGCATTATGCTGCTTCTTCTATATTTGTGTGTTCTTCTACAGAAAAAAAAAAGCAATGCGAATTGAATTCATGAAAAATGATTACTCATAAAATTGATATATTATGAGTGTCAACTAATACCTTCCTATAACAAAAGTTATTTTTTCCCCATTAATCTTAATGAAAAGCAGAGAGAAATTTGTGTCAGAGTAATTTATTTGCGAATGTATTCTTTCTCGTTATAGTGAATCAGATATCACAGAATTTCGGATATTAAGCGATAACATAAAATAATTCAATGCTTATCAATTAAATGGTTAAAATATCCAGAGATTAGGCAAATAAGGTACCCTGAATGCTGTTACGTGACAAAAAAATATATTATTGTCAATATTTAAAAAACTATGCGATGTTGTACTTCAGGGAAACACACTATATTTATATGATTTACATAGATTAATTTTCGAATGGGAGACAGGCTCTCATTTGAAAAAAGTTTCTACGCGGAGAACTAGCAGAGCTTTAACACAATACTTACATAAAAATTCAGGCACTTGCCAGTATCACTTCAAAGTATGGAAGACAAATAGCCATAGCATCACCAGTATAACATGAAACAACAACAACAAAGAATAACTCTGACACCGTAAATACTCAGGGCCACACACACACGCACGAAACACGTTCCTGCATGTAAACAATTCGTTAGAAATTCTCTAGAGGAATGCTTATATACGAGGTGCATGTACGGTTAAGTTATATAGTGAAAACATCTCAATATTAGTTTTGAGTCTCCTTGTTGTGCGCTGCGCAACTCCGTTCAACTAGTTTGAATTTTACTTAAGAATAGGGTGATACCGACTATGTTAAAGCAAAGTATTTTATATGAGAATTTATAAGAAAAGTCTTCATACAAATTTTTAGAAACATAATAAACTACCAATGCCAGCATATCAGTCCACTCAACAGCTTCATTTCTCTAATTAAAGCTACAGTGTCGCTCAAGGCCAATCGATGAAAAAATGCAGCAATTCAGTCAGTCGAGACCAAAATTAAGTTTTCCTCGCATATCACATCTCAAACCGCAGACTGCGTCACTTTGCCCTGTTTGACAAATGATTCTTTTGTTTGTTTTCTACGGTAAACACTGAATGGGAATCCATCCATCATCAGAAAAAAAGTGTCATCTATCCCAATAATCGATTATTGAACAATTCGCAGACATCGCAAAAATCGTTTGTTTCCTAAAAAAATCGAGAGGAAAATAAAAAGTAAGGTATTGAAGCCGCGCGATCCCCAAGGACCAAAACCGCATAATTTCATTTTCATATTTGCACGAGTCGTAAAGCTTTCAGAACAAAGAAAATTCCCAACCTCGAATTTTTGCGTCTCAATCATCACAAATCATCAATCTTATTACTCAATAATTGAACCGCATTATGAGGATAAAGACCATGAAAACCTCGGAACAAGTTTGGCTTTATCCAAAAATCAAACGCGACGATTTTATTTTTGAATGTATATAGCACATACACGTGCGATATAATGGCCATTCTCATCTCCAATGCAAACTCGTCGTAAATATCCTTGACATTTTAGCCGTTAGAAGCCATTCGGCCGAGAAAGTGAATCACTAGAGAGTTTTTTTTTTTTCTATTTCTTTAGCGACTAAAGAAATAAAAAAAATGAAGAAAACTGGATTTATCAATAAATCCGACTTTCATTTACAAGGGAAATAAAAATTGAGAAAGATTTCACAGAAGAAAAGAAATGAATAAATCTTCGTTTGCTGCAGGTGTGACCTTTGAACTCTAACATGTATAGATTGTAATCTTCTCCTAATGGCAATTAATGTCTTTCGAAGAAGATCTTCGCGGGTTTCGCAATAAGACAAGATCCGTGCAGACAACTAGCTGCTGTACATTACTTGGGATTTAGTCCAATCTGTGCTGTTGGGAGGAGAAACCCATCCATGCCGAATGTCTGGACCGAGATGATGATGGTCTTGGAATCGGCGGAAATCACTATCATCATCATCAATGGTGACCTTGACATCTCGTTGGAGAAATTTATTTTTTTTAGTCAATGTCTCGCCATTTTCACAATCCATTCCTCCCCAACATGTCCACTATTGTCTCTTGTATTTTACTTCGGGTTTTTCCACTGAAATGTCGAGATTTCGGGATAACTATTGCCCTTTTCTCAAGGTTTTTCTCTCTCTTTGGAGGGGGGGGGGGTGGATATGGCATGGGTAACTAAATTTTTTTTTTTTTTAAATCCACCTTATTTGTATCTTAAATCTTTGATCAAAGTAGATGGAAAATCTTCCTTTAAAGAGACCTTTACTGCTTTTTGTTTTATTGCTCCTCGGACCTTTCCTTCATAGTATCGTTCCTCTCAAGTCGATTAAGATGCTAAACAACGTGTATGAAGTCTTAATATGGTCAATGGTCAAATCAAAATGTGACGGGAGTCCCTGTTGATAAAAGACACGTACAATCTAGAAATAACTGCACTGGGCCTGAAGGCATATAAATCTCATTGTTTATTAAACTGGTGTATGGCCTGCATGCATTTCTTAAAGAAGGAATTTAGGATGTGAGAGCAAAGGCTTTCAACACGCGCGCGTATGGCCCTCCTCCTCCTAAGGGGCCGTTCAAGTATTACAGCAGTAGATTTTGCTCCCCCCCCCCTCCCGTCAGCTCTGCCCCCTACCTCCTAACGCATATTTGGATCGGAGATGTGCGTGGGGAGGAGGGACACGAGCGCTCCTATGTCTCCCCTCCCCAGACGAGCAAAAATTTTTATTTTTTTTTAATTAAAATTTCAGAAGAAAACTTTATATGTTATTATAATCGATTTCTGTTAATTTCGACGCTATTTGAAGGCAAAGGTATTAAAAAATTTCTTTTTAAGAAATTCATTGCGAGACTCATCCTCTTAACGATATATGCTAAACAAATGACCCGCGGACCAAATGTGGCCCTCGGGGTAATCTGATGTGGCCCGCCACCTCAAACCTAATTTCGTAAAAGTTAACTATGTGGCACATTTACAGATCACTTTAGTGACCCGCGGCACAGCTTCAGAACACTTAAGTTGTCCGTGACACAGTTTTGGACCACTAAATTGGGCCGCTGTGCAGTTCTACATCACTCAAGTTACCCGCGGCACATTCCCAAATTACTTGAATGATCCGCGGCATAATTATGGATCACTTGAGTGATGCGCGGCACAGTTTCACACCATTTAAGTGGCCCGCGACACATTTCTAGAGCACTTAAGGGAGCCGGCTACACATTTCTAGAACACTTGAAGGATCCGCGGAACATTTAGAGGTCACTAAAGTGGCTCTATAGTGGACTTATCAATAGGGAAAATGTTAGTTCAGTAACCACAAACTAGGGAAAAGTTTTTTTCTCGTTTTCGACAAGTAAGATGACATTAAGAATATTTCATATTTTTATAAAGGGTAGTTGATGACGTAAGTATCATTCAACCCCCCCCCCCTTGCCATCAAAAGTCAGCAAACCTTAAATCCCCCTCCAAACCCCCCCCCCCCCATCGATGCTGACGCAATACTTGAATGACCCCTAACCAGACCATGGCCCACCGCTCTGTCTCAATGAAGAGATTTTAGCAAGTGGTCGAAGACCTGGGCCATGCTGGGAAACGTGAGTATATGTGTTGTGAACCTACGTAATGCTTGTTTTTGTGTAATGCTTTTGTTATAGCACCAACGTATGGCCCTCCAGACCAACCGTGACCCCCCCCCCCTCCCTCCAACCGAGCTCTTTGATAGCATGTGAGTAGTATAACTAGTGAGCCATGGGTCATAAAAGTGTCAAATGTGGTATCGCGCTTCGTCACCGATTGAAAGCGTCTATTTTATAAAACGTCCTTCATCTGTGTTTCCGAGGCAAATTTCCACAGCGAAGTTTGACGGGGGAAGATGTGACATTCCCCCGCCCCCTGCGAAAATTGGAGATAGTATGTGAAATTTGTTGAGTGTGTGCCAGGTATGGGCTGCTATTTGCGGGCAACAGCACAACACTCGCACTCAACATTCCTCGGACACATGTTTTTATGATACGACGCACACATTGCAATGTCTCGCTGCTGATGCTGAAGTGTTCAAGGAGATCAATCATCATTGACCCCTGGTCATTTTAAAAGTTGGTGGACATGCTTTTTCTCCTAGCTATAAATTCGGAAGCCAGACTATAGGAAGGATGTGACTTTCTGAAGGCTTTTTTTTTTTTGTAACCCCCCTCGTCACTTCTCAGTATGATTACACCATATACAGGGTGATTCAAAACTCAAAGTACGAATTTTTAGGAAAGGGGTAAAAAACACAAAAACAAAACAGAATCACATAGGAATGCATGTCCGGAAAACCCAACCTGTTAAGTTTTCAAAAGTATTTATTAATTACAAATGAATAGCGCCTAGTATTCTCAAACTAAGAACAAGCATCGCAAGAGTTGCATTTTATTACGCTGTGCTCATTGTTTAGCTAACGGTTAAATGGGGGAGGGCTATTTTTTCAAAGATGGTGTGTCGGGTAATAATATTGAATACAAAAAGTATCATTTGAGAGAGTTGGGCTGCAATATCTCTTCAATACAAAAAGTTATAGGAAGATAGATGGAGAGAGGTCTGTGGAAATAAAATGCGTGTCCCGTTCTCTGTGTGTCCACCTTGAATGTTCCGAAAGCAGAAAAGACTTTTGTAAATGGACTCTCTATGACATCATTGCCGACTATAAAAACAAACTACCAATTTTTTTTATTTTTCATTCGCATAGACCAAGGGTGCTCAACAAGAGTGTGGGCCGCTTCTCATTAGTTTGCAAATATGTCGCGAGCCACATACGTGATTTGTAAATGTGACGCGGGTCACTTAAGTGGTCTGTGATGCGCCGAGGGTCAATTAAGTGGTATGTAAATGCGCCGCGAGTCACTTAAGTTATCTGCAAATGTGTTGCGGGTCAATTAATTGGAAACTGAAAACGCAATCACGTAACTGATCTGTAGTGTGCCGCGGGGTAGCTTAAGTGATCTAGAACTCTGATCGAGTTCACTTAATAGATCTGTAAATGTGCCGCGAATCCCTTTATTGATCTGCGAATGTGCCGTGGGTCAGCTAAGTGCGCTGCTTAGTTCATTTTTACAAAATTAAGTTTGATGTCGCGGGGCACATCAAATGACAGCGAAGGACACATTTGGCCCGTGAGCCATGGATTGAGCGTGTATTTTATAGACTCATTAACCCTTGGTTTTTTTTATTTATCAGTTTGAATTAGTTTTCCTCATTTTGTGAACCCCCCCCCCCCCCCCCACAACAACAGGAACGCCAATTTTATAAAATACAGATTTCGGGTTCCTGTCACCTTATAAATTAGAAAAACAATGGTATATTCCATAATTACCAGTACTTCCTATAGTTTTTTCTGGGGGGGGGGGGAAGGGCAAAAAAACAAATGCCATTGTTCATGTATAAAAATTTCCAGCATAGATAATTAATAATTTCGGAATTATTTTCGTTGAAGTTTTCCGGCTCAAGTGGTGCTGTCCCAGGTCGTCTATTATTCGCAGAACAAAGAGTCTACGAAATGGAAGATCGACCTAAAGGCGCAACACTTGGAATTAGCTTTTCAAGGATTCGGGAGTTGAAAACCCATCATTTCATTATCCTAGTGTAACGCCCACACGAAAGATAGAAAGAGTGGGGGAGTCACATTTGAAAAGAAGGTGTTTATAAGAAAAGAGTGTTAACGCATCAGCTATCGAGTCATCTAAAAGATGCTTATCGGGGCCTAGGACTCGTGTGATGATGATGAGTCTCAACTACTGGCGATTATAAAAGCTATAGCACATAACGTGTGCGTTCGTATCATCACAGTCCAACGTTTTTCCTGACTGATGTCCTTCACTGATGTGTAACACGTCCGTTATGGCCTTGGCAAGTCACGAATTATTAAGTACATTATACTTCTTTGTGGGAAAGTAGTGATGAGATGATGATAATAATAGAAATATCGCCTCGGCGCGGAGAATACGATATTTTTTTCTTGTTTGAAAAGAAAAAATTATAATTTATTATTTTTTGCACGTGACGTAGGCAATTAGATGTCGGTCCTTTTCATTGGTCCATTATTTTTCGGATCGGCTTTTTATTGTCTTGTGTTAATCTTCTTTTGTCACTTGGAATAAGTCATTTCACCAGTATTATACGGAATAAAAAGTGGTGAGTAAAGAGAAAATTACGTGGGAAATGCAATACAACCCGACCTCTCAAATCCAGACTCTTTGGGTCTTTGGTGATTCCGGATTAGGGAAACTCCCGAATTATAGATCTAGTTTTGTTGATTTTTCCCAAGTATTCGTATTCAAAGCAGCAATACACCTCTTTGAGCATTTGGATTCAGATTTTTCTTTGAAAAAAAAATTTATAAAGCAATATACAAGGTGTCCTGTAAGCGCTTAATACGGCCTTTATCGCATCAACCGTCCGTCGTAGAGGTATGACTTCAGTTTAAAAAATGCTCAAAAGGCCTTATAATTACCCTATACCAGTTTTCAGAGTGAGAATACAGTGGGTCACAATATTTCCAATTTTTTTCTCAGAGGAATATGGACGAGGTGTGTGTTTGTTATTTAATAGCAGTAGCATCACAAAATAGAAAATCTAAATTTTTATACAATCCCATGTTTCTAACTGTAATATTCATTGCGATATTTTAATTCAAAAAACCGAGAAAAGTTATGAAAGAACAGATAAAACTAACGGACAACACTCCTTCACAAACTTTTCACTGACCTTTGAGTGAATATTGCAGTTGAAAACATAAGTTGAAGAGAACAGGCAGGCCTACAACACAATACTGACAAAACATGAGAATTCAAGCATTTCCATCTTTACTTCAGAAAACGGAAACCAGATGGCAGCATGAACACGAAACAAGCGCGAATGGACAACACAAATGAATTAGGGCCAAGCATACACTCAGAGCACAGATTCCGGCATGTGCCGATTCGTTAGAAATTCCGTAGAGCAGCGGTTCTCAACTTTTTTGACTCGCGGAGCCCTTCTTGATCTGCAATTTCTATGGCAGACCCCCGTAGGCCTATTTTTTATTTATTCATCAAAGTTACTAATTTATTTATTAATATTACTGATATTATTTAAAATATTTACAATTTTTTTTTCAAATTTACTGTTTTTTTTATTTTTTTCGAGCTGCTGCGGAGCCCCTGGGGAGTATTGAAGGAGCCCTTAGGGCTCCGCGAAGCATCAGTTGAGTAGAGGAATGTGTAAGAGGTGCATGTACCGCTGAGTAGTAGAAGTAGTTGGAAACATAGGATCTCTTTTGTTTGATTCAGAAAATGCAAGGCAACAACTTTCTAGTTGGAAGTTAGAGGAAGGGGGGACCGTATAAAAATTTAGATTCTTTATTTTCTTACACACTGTATTCTCACTCTCAAAACTAGTACAGAGTAATTTTTGAACAATTTTTGAGGATTTTTTAAATTGAAACCATACCTCTATATACGACGGCGTGTCCGGAAAATTCACCGCCAGCAATTCACCGACAAGTAAATACAGTAGATTTTCCGATTCGTGATCTCCACTTAATTCGTGCTGGTGCTCCGTGTTCTACTTTCAACTTCTTCAGGTATACACAAATCGTATATTTCCGTTTGCATCTTGTAATTGCCACATCACTTGACTTTTTCGGCGTGTTCAGAAATTCACTTCGGGTCAGTTGTAATCAGTTTACGGGCCAAATTAAATTTTCCATGAATCCCGCGGGTCACCAAGTCATACCGTGTTGTTATCGGTCACTTAACAGGGTTCTCCAAATCATTGGACACTTATTCACTACGATTATTTATTTCATTAAATTTTAATATTTATTTTAAATAATTTCCTTTCATTACTTGATTAATTCATTAATTATTTTTAATTTATTATTATTATTATTATTAAACCTGAAACTTGTCCCGATATATAATTATGAAATTACTTTTTCACTAATTTTAATTTTTCATTGATTATGAAATCATTTCTTTCAAAAAAAAATTTCATGAATCACTACTTTTAACACTTCTGAGAAAATTGCCCTCGATAATTCTGAAATTATTTCAATCGCTAGTTTTGCAATTATTTCTTTCAGTATTTCTGTAACTATTTTTTCATTAATTATAGATTTTCATCAATTACGGAATTATTATTTTTCAATAATTCTATAATTGTTTCTTTAATTAAAGTTTTTTTGGCACTCTGTAAATTCTGTAATTATGTATACCTTTTGGATGTCTAATTTGGCTTCTCGAAATATGTAGCCTATATGAAATCATAGTCCTCAAAAACTGTTTGGCTCCGGGTTGCCAAATTCGTAATGATGGCCCATTTAAATGTATCAGATGCACAGCATTACCACTGAATCTGGAATGTAGGACTTTAATGTTATAGGCCCAACTGTTCGCTGTGGAGAGACTTTAAATTGGCAATCGGCTCTCGCGTATTTTCGCCTTGTGAGCCAGTTTTCCAACTTCAACCGACCTTCACTACGCCGTCAGTGGGGTTCGAACCTTAGTACTCACGATGCGAGTCCAGCACGATGCCCACATGATCGCGTGGCCGTGGAGAAAAAGGGGCGGCTGCAAAACCAAGTTACCCCCCCCCCCCCTGAAAAAAAAATTACACCTACTTGCAGCTTTGACTTTAGGCATGATGAAAATTCATTGCACTCGAAGATTTCGTGTGTCCAAGTAAATATCTCTCACGTGCTAATAGCTCAAAAACGCACTAAATATGACTTGTCATAAAAAATATGGCACGTCATACAAATCCGAGCCCTACTCATAGACGATTCGATGGTTGGCCGGTGTGACCATGCGTTGAAGTGAAGATGCGTTGACAATGTAATTCATTCTTCTTTGTGCATCATACCATTTCCTCAAACTGGTGGTTTGAGGAAATGGTATGATAAATCATCTCACACACACACACACACACTTACATAGGGGTTCTCAACCTTTGCTCCGCGGAGCTGTACGGTCACTCCATGGACGCTACAGGAAAATAAAATAAATTAGAAGATTTGATGAATAAATTTTAAAAAAGAGTGCGCTACTGGACTATGCCATAGAAATTATAGACTATAAATGGCTCTGCGAGTCAAAAAAAAAAGTTGGAGGAACACTGTATTAGGTATATGATAAGGCTATTTCGATCGAACTGCCGCTGTGGTGGTCGAGTGGTCGTAGTGACGGACTAGCATCGCGACGACCCGGGTTCGAACCCATCGTTGTCACAGCTGTGGTCGTCTGAAGTTGGGTTTTTCCGTGGTTCCCTACTCCGAGGTGCAAATGCGTGCCAATCCAACACCATCTATAGCAGAAGGCCTCCGCGCCGAGCTCGTGACGTCACCGAAGTAGGCCATTTCACATATAGTCATTGGATATGCGGCCAAAAAAAGGTAAAAATATCGCGTTGGCCTGCTATATCCGATTGCTACATGGGAAATGGCGTCCTTCAGTGTCGTCACGGGCTTCGCGCGGAGGCCTTCTGCTATAGATGTCCGCCAAGCTCCAGGTTTGAAATTCTCGCAACAGGCCTACACAATGGAAAGATCTTCAATCATTAACTTCACTCACAGTTCGAAAAGCAGATGCCAGCACTATAACGAGCCTTGCACAGAAATAAACGTCACGTTAGGTTCACGACACGGACACACACACATGTACCAATTAGTTAATCAGAGGATTATGGACGAGGTGCGTGTGTGGTTTAGTAGTAGTAGTCGATTGACTTCGTCCAACTGCTTGTGCATTATGCTCTTCGCAATGTCAGCAAAACGGAAAAGCTCGTGCTCGACTTCGGATAAAAATATATTTATATATTTCGAAAGAAATTAATGTGGGAATTCCTTACAAAGACAGAAATTGACAAAAAGTTACGGGATTCATAAATTGCACCGAGTTTTCTCTAATCAAAGATCAGCAAAAGATCGTTTCTACTGAAAGTGATTCCAGCGGCGTCCCACTATCCCGAAAATATTTCAGAGAATCTGAATTCGCGCGAAATTTTACCCTACATCCATTCCGTGGGATCTTACATTTACCAAAATTTTGCAACGAAGCAAACAAAAATAAACCAGTGGTTATTATGTGTTCATGTCTTGTCCTTTTTGTGTGGTTTTTGTTTTGTCTTTGAAATGTATTTTGTGTTTGTTTTTGCAAATTTAAAAAAAAAATGATTTTTTTGAAAAAAGCACCAATTTAAATGTGGAAAACTGATTCATTTTTCATTTCCTGCACTTTTTTTTCATCCCATTTACGAACTCTCGATCTTACAAACTAATTATCAAGTGTCCGTACGGGCTCTTAAAAATGTACGTCGACTGTATAAAGCTGAAGGCAAGCACCCACTGTTTCGAAACGTTTCCGATGCTCCCGCTGGATTTATTATATTTACGATACGATAGTCTTTTCGCACCAACTTTTCTGCGGTTCCCAACTTCGAGGCACGAATGCGAGACGATCTCCCCGTAAAATAGTCTCGCTACAGAGAGCAATAGTACAATTATCCAATCGTTACACTCCAGTCATAGTTAGAAAAATTAACGGCAGATGGCAGCACTACACATAACAAGCATTACACAGAAACAAACTCCACGTTAGGTTCGCAACATTTATATACACATTTCAACATGTACCAATTCATTGGAATTCCCGCAGAGGAATATGAAGAAGGTGCATGTGATGTTTAGTAGTCTTCGCATCAACCAGCTGTCGAAACCTTCATATGGATAGCAGAGAGTGATATCATTTTCGATTGGCGTCCCGTTATTTCACGTATATTCGTTAAAGCCAACTTGAATTCTAATTCTTCATTGAACTTCAAGATTAGAATTATTTTCTCTACTTATTAATTGTAATAAGACTTATGACTACAAACATTAACCTCAAAAACGTTTTCTCTTGCGTAGAATTCATTTCAATTCACTCATTTTTCGATTGGCAACTTTTTCGCATCATTTTTGGCGATAATTAGTTATGTCTCGTATATTCCAATATTAGAGGTCCTAATCCCCCGTACTTTTCTAGAACAAATGTGGTCAGCCAAGTTTATAACACATAAATACGGTAATAATGATACACCCCTTATATTCATACGAGTGAGAAAATGAATAACTTTTTCACTGCACTGTAAAAGTCGTTTTATATTTGTCCCTGAAGATACATACAATTAGTCATTTCAAATACCACGGCTGATCGATATAGCCAGGTGACGGATGATGGACTACATAGTGCGTTACCGCAAGTATAGGGACAGCCACAGGAGGAGGACTGTTTGGGTGTAATATCACAGTCTCGTGTCCACTGTGCGGCCCGATGGCGGCGAGTTGCACGGTCGCAAGGTTCGCAGCGGCCGTCCATTGGCGATAGTGTTTCGGACGGCTGCTTTCCGTGCCGAAGGGTATACGCTCGACACCAGTCGAAATAGTGCCTTGGTGCGTCCCGTACGGCACATCGATGTGCACTGTCGAGGGTCTCGCGCCATGAGGACGCGGGATTCGCGGAACGTAAGATCGTTCGGTCGCCGCGTTCGGATTCGGATATCTGTGACTACTATAAGGGTAATCATAGTCGGCTGGATGGGGCGCAGGCTTGACTCTGCGTGACTTCTTAGTTCTCTCGGCTGGATATGACCTAGATTTGGCTCTGTCGGGTTTCCGAGTTGAGGACTGCTCAGTTGAAGGAATGTTTGGGTCGTCTTTTTGTAACTGAGCGATCTTCTTCTTCCGGCACATACAACATGAAATTCCAATGATGATGATAACAGCAACGACGATCCCGCCCGCGAAGCCGCCGGTAGTTGCAATGTCTGCATGCAAAAAAAAGAAATAAATCTGACAAATTTTGCACACAATAACAAAAATCATTCAGTATGGATGCATGTATGGGCGGAAATGGGTTTATAGCCTCGGACATTTGCCCAGGATACTAAAATAGGGGGGGGGGGGATCCTTACATTAATTAAACAACAGGCATTCACTGATTTACCCAAAGCTTTTTGTTGAATTAAGATTATTTTCACAGCTTATAAATTATATTATGATAATTATGACTCTATCATAATATAATAGTCTTTTAAATGTATTCACCTCACATGTTTGTTAAACGTATACTTTTTCTTTTTCTTCTTTTTTTTTGGTGAGTTGCATTTCGACTTGCAGTGCCCATCATTTTCCACGATTGGCGATTTTTTTCAGCAATTTTAGTAATAGTGTTCGACTTCACTTGCATTTTGACAATATTTTTGACAACACTACTTGGCTTGGACAATTCTGTCGGTTGTAAATGGCAACTTTAATTGGTTATGACGATTTTTTTCGGCTGTTAATGCCAATTTTACTTGTCTTTGACAATTTTTTCGACTGCAATCGGCAACTTTACTTGTCTTAGACTTAAACAAGTCTTGCCTTAGTGTTTTAGAACAATTGTTTTGGCGACAACCATTCTTTTATGAAAGAAATGTGGCCAGTCTAGGTATTGTTCAGTATTAGCAATTTTTTTCGCAGTAAGTGGCAACTTAATTTTCTTTTGGCAATTTTTCCCCCTGTAATTTGCCTTCAAAACTTTTTTAGTGATATACAGTATTTTTGTGAAAGAAATGTGGTAAGAATTGGTATTTTTTCGTGTTCTGTGTATTGATGCTTTTCCAACGGAATGCGGTAAGGATGGAACCCCCTTCGCGGACTGCAGGTTGTGTACCCTCTGCCTTACATTATAGCTTGTACCACATTCATTATCCCTCATTATCCGTCGTTGTCCCCGCCTAATTAATTAATTAATTAGTGTCACTTTCGCACGCATTTTTGAACACTGGACTTATCAAGCACTTCGGACTCTAGTCACACACGTGGGCTTACATGATGATGATTAAAGATTACATGCTTTTTTCCCAGAACCCAATCAAGGGAACGCCTGACCCTTCATATACGTTTTCTGCTAAAGTGATTTTGGGTGTCTTCATAATTTCCTATGATTGCAATATTAGACATGTCGAGTTTGACAAAAACATCTGCTAAAGTTTTCTTCCGTTCTTCGATTGCTCGCAGCCGCGAAAAGAAAGTGGTTGCCTTCAGAAGCATATTTATAGGGATGGCGGGGGTGGCCTAACGGGCTATAGTCCAGGGTGGTAAGTAAGGGTGGCAAATTTGAGGGGTGAATGGTCATGAAAATGAGTAGAATAGTAGAAGGGCAGCAAAATTTTTATAGGTCACAGGTAGTAAAATCATAAATCCACCTTTGCCTAGAAAGTGAGGGACTGAGGAGTCAATGAGTGACCAAAAAAATGTGGTCATTCTCATGAGAGTGAAAAGAAGAGTGACCTATAGAGTGTATGCAAGCATTTGAGTGACCAAAACAGTGTAAAAGTGACCAAGAAAGTAGGCAAGAATGTAAGCTTGCACAGTACGTAGGACTAACCAAAACATGTGTAAAAGCATGTGAATGACCTAGAACGTATGCAAGCATATGTGAATAATCAAAACAGAACTCAACCGGATCAGTGAGCGAACGAAAGAGTGATCTAGAGAGTTTATGAGCATGGGAGAGAGATCAAAAGAGTGGCCTAGAAGGTGTGTGTAAGCATGGGAGTGACTAAGAGAGTGTGCAAGCATGAAAGTGATCTGGAGTGTGTGCAAACATGAGAGTGACATCTGGAGAGTGTATGCAACCATGTGAGAAACCATGGTTGCATACACTCTCCAGATGTCACTCTCATGTTTGCACACACTCCAGATCACTTTCATGCTTGCACACTCTCTTAGTCACTCCCATGCTTACACACACCTTCTAGGCCACTCTTTTTACACAAAATAGTGTGTAAACATTCGAGTGTGGAATAATAAGTACCCCCAGCCCCCCCCCCCCCCCGCACACTGTAAGACCAATCTAAACAGTATGAAAGCATGTGAAGGACCAAAAGTGACTTTGATCAAAAAAAAAATTGTGACTTTCCTTCTTACTTTTGCCCGTAACGAATAAACGGGTAGAAATAAAATTTTATCTGTAAAAACGTGGCTTCTGAAAAATATTGAAAATAAGCACAGAGTGCAAAATTGTATTACATGTGAAAACCATCGTTGAACTAGAACAACTGCTGCCACCTATCAAATAAAATAATAACTGGTGTGATTTTTCTATTGAAATTAATTACCTGTGTTCAATTAATGTGCCACATAGAAAAAATAAATATAGTATGATATTTATAAATATTTTATGAACATAATGTTTCTTAAATTCTCAAGTTTGCTTCAAAATTTTAACAGTTGATGTTTGTGTGCGGTAAATTTAAATAAAATTTTCAAAATACAATTTTTGCCGACATAGCTTTCTTTGAATAACCTTAATAATTATACAGGAAACGTTTAACGCGTTTTAGTATTGTTATTTCACTACACACAATCTACAGCAGTTAAAATTTTGATGCAAACTTGGCGGTTTAAGCAATATAATATTGCATTGACTTTTTCTATGCAACAAACCGATCATGAATTTCAATGGCTTGTATTTTCAATGTTGTATTTTTATTTGATAGATGACAGCAGTGGCTCCAGTTCAATGATGTTTTTCCACATGTAATACAATACGGTACTGTATACTTATGTTCAATATTTTCTAGAGAAGGCACATTTTTCTGATAAAATGTTATTTTTACCTGTTTTTTGGTTGCGGGAAAATGTAACAAAGCAAGGCACCGTTTCTTTAATGGTGAATAAGTGTGCAAAATATAGACGCTTAGAGTCCGAGAATGCCTCCGTGTATAGAGAGTTTTTTTGCTGAGCAGGGAAAAATTCTCTATATTGTGTAAGGTAGCATTTTATTTTGTCATTACGCACAGATATCGAGATATTAAAATTCTATGCACAGAGAAACAACAGGTCCGTGCGAGTGAAATAAAATAGAGAGTGCCCATCATCACGAGAAAAACATTTGTAGGGCACATTTCAAGTAGGAATAAAATTTTTCCTTTTCCCGCGAGCATCTCGGTGGTTACCATGACTCCCTTCCCCAGCACAATTTGATTTGCGGCAATGTTCCAGCTCACTCAAGAGGCCCGCGACACGTTATCAAACGGATACAGTGGCAGGAACTCTCCTAAAAGTTGAACACCCTTGGTTTACATTATGATGTTGACACTGGTGGCACAATTGAAATTGTTATACCTCAGCATCGAATCGCAGGATGAAGTTGTACGAACGTTTCGGACACAGAAGAAATTAAAGAAAGGTTCAGATCCAATCACTCCGGCGGGAATGGTATCCAGCTCCCTCTGACGACAAAAATGTGAACTAAATTTGTTTTCTATACCAAAAAATCCCCCCCCCCTTCCACTTCGGGAGAATAACTTTTTCATAAACCGCAGTCGAATATACTAATTCCTTCAACTTTTATGATTTTTTAAAACCATCTATGAATTTATGGAGCACCCTGTACTTTAATGGCGAAAATATAATAGGTCGAAAAATAAATTATTCTCTCGATAGAATAATAAAATTTCGAGAAACTGAAAATTTTGACATTATAAACTAATAAAGAAAGACAGAAAATGTTAACTTGAACAAAAAATTATATTCTTGTATAATATAACACTTTCAGACTCACTCAACGTATCACAATATTCGCCCGTGAAAAAGATGGAACATTGGCACTCGTTATCTCCACCAGCTACACACGTCCCATGTTTACATTTACTCGCATCGCAGGCATCAGGTGAGCCAGGAACTGTAATGTAGAGCACAGACGTGGTGATTAAACTAGAGTATAGACAGATAATCTTAAAAGAAAGCTTTCGTAGTCAGAAAGCTATTCAGCATATCTTTCTTAAATGAAAACCATGTTTATTATCAGCTGTAGTTTCTTACACCGCAATATTTAGAATTAAATATTAGAAATGTGAATTGAAAAAGCGCCAGTGGCCTGAAACAATTAGCGACTTGCGCTAACAGAGGGATTAGAAAAAAGTTGTGAAGAGTAATCCATGTTGTGTGAGATAGAAAAAATATTTTCCCCCCACATATATATATACACACATGCAAATAGCGTAAGAGAAAAAAAGGTGGGGGGGGGGGGCAAATTTTAGTGTAATTGCCTGTGACAGGGGAAAGAATAAATTCCCCGTCATTCCCTATAATGGGATCAAGTATGCCATTTTTGGCGGCTTTTGAAGTTGGATAGTAGCCGTAACCAGAGCCGTCTTAAAGGCAACATGGGTCCCGGGCATATTGATATTCTGGGGGCCCACTTATGAAGCTGTACATGATATAAATGAGTCATGTAAGTATTCAGTACATTTTTTTATGTATTTCTCATAGCGCACCTTGGTGTTTTAAAAAGCTTATCTTTAAATTTTGGGCTCTACCAGGAACACAGTACCTCAATACTTACACACAGCGATACTCACAAGGCATGAAAAAATTCAAGCACATTTACCATTTTTACTTCAAAACGTACAGGGTGAGTGCTATCGAACGCCAAATAATTACATACGTGTTTACTTATGAAAAACTAATATGGAAAAGAGTGTTTTTTCCATTTTAGGAACGGACGAATATCAAGGGAGTTATAACGTTTTGAAATCTTGTGGCGAGTCAGTTTTCTAACGTTGCGTGCCAAACGGGAAAAGAAAAAAAAAATCCCCCCCCGGCCCCTGCAGCGGGTTTCCGCCAATTAGAAGCCAAGTTCAGTTATTTTCTTTCATGATTGGCACTTTCTCGTCTTCGTGTAGAGCAACCGCCGGGCCGCAGCCCAGTACCGGGCCAGACCTCATTCATACCGGGCCGCGAATGATCAGCCGTTTAATTTTTCCTCATTCATTTGCCGTTGGTCTTGTGTTCGACTGAGCCTTGCACTCGCAAAAATGAATGAAACTGGGCCGTGGGCTTGCCAAGGTTGAGAACCACTGGTGTAGAGTGAAGTACATCTTGTTATTTCGTGTTACCTTCGCCCCACTATATTGGCAAACTCATTACCAGATTTGTCAAGCGTTAGCCAAACGAGATTTATTGGAAAAATTATTTTCCCAAAGTCAACACTTCTTTTGCAAAATGTGGTCATTTTCTTTCCGTCACTATTAAGTCAAATTTTTGAGAGCGGGGGGGGGGGGGGGGGGACTTGATTGCACAGCTTCAGCTGTCTTCATTACTTTCAGGATTATAGCATTGCTATATCACCTTGAAAATGTCAAGTTATATATTTGGTGCACGTTCGGTGAATTTGGCAGGATTCGAAAGTGACGTCATCAATTTTTAGTGCGTTGTAATTCCATAATTATTGGTCAAATAAAAAAAAACTGAAAACACTTTTTCTCTCCCTTTAGTTTTTCACAAGAAATCACGTGTGTAATTATTGGGCGGTCGATAGTATTCAGCCTGTAGAATACAGATGGTTACACCAGCAAGATCACGAAACAAGCACAATTCCGACAGCATGGATACGTTAGGGCATTAGGGCAGTGTTTCTCAAAGTGTACGTCGCGGCTGTTAACGGCGTTGCCAACCTTTGTCAGGGGCGTCGTGACGAGTTAGAAATAGTGATGGGTCTGCCTATTTATGCTTTGAAGAGGTTCTTCTGTGAATGCACAACACACACACAACACAACAACTACTAAACCAGTGTCTGTTAACAATTTTTCGCCCATGGCATCCTTTATACAATATACTTATTCTCGTGCCCCCCTCCCCCCAATAAAAGAGAGTGAAACCCTTCTTTACTTACTGAATTGATTTTCTTTTTCAGCAAATTGATATAGAAAAATAATTTTATGAATATTGTCGACCCCTGATTCAGTGAAGGTTTTTTTAAGGTTTCCATGCAATGCCGCCTCACTTCAATGGACCCTGGAGCGAAAAATATGTTCTGGAGCCTCTTACTTTAGCTGGAAACAACACACACTTACACTATCGCAAATTTATGGTATCAAATCTCATCAAGTAGAATCCTCTCATTGAAATCAGGCCCATGCCTAAATGGGCCCCACGTATTTTAAGACGGCCCTGGTTCTCTGCTGGGTCATTTTAGCAGCATTAGATGGCCCCCACCTGATTGGAAGTACCTATACACAAATTTACAAACTTATTGTCGAAAAAAAATAGTATCAAATCTCATTTTCGCTTTGTAGCCCCCTTTGGAGTATCTCAGGACCGCAACGAGGTCATATGGCCCCAGGTGTGTACTATATAAATATATATATAGTACAACTAAGGAGCTGCAGATGAACCATAAATAGGGCAAGGAAGTATCGAGTGACAAAAGTTTGAGAACCACTGCGTTAGAGCTATGCATTTATACATACACAACATGTTCCGGCATATACCGATTCCTTAGAAATTCCTCAATGGAATGTATACGAGGTGTATGTGAGATAAAGTAGTAGTAGTAGTCCCCACCCAAACTCAAAGGGGTCGCCTTCCTCCCCGATCCGTCTGGCCGCACATTGGTCGAAGAACGCCAATATTCTCCGAGGAGCATTGAGCCAAGATTGACTGGTCGGAAGCCAGCCTATGCCGCTGGTGCTTCATTTCAGCAGGGAGATGCAAACATCGGAAGCAAATATTAGGGTATGACTATTGGACCAGGCGAGACGTGAGTGCAGCCTTAGATTTAAGGAATGCTCACGGTTATTGTGCCATCAAATGTCCGTATTCGAGATGAAAGTTATTAAAGAAATAATACAGAAAACCGTACCGATCCGAATTGAGAAGACGAGGCAAAGAAACAATCCAGGAGCAGTTACGTATTCCATGGTTTGATATTTGCCCCCGCGCTGCCATTAAACATTTGAGATGGCATATTTAAAAATTACTAGCAGTTTGAATGTTTTATATAGGAAATAACGTAATGCTAATGTTGTTGAGATTGGAAAGAAACTGTGAATTTGCGTGACTTTACAAGGGCTGGTGTGATATGTTATCGTATGAGATGGACAAACTGATATACAGTACTAAAATATTGTACCTTTTATAACTACTACTACCTTTAATTGACTGCGTTGATCGTTTTAATTCAATTTTTTCCCCCGGGGTAAATATAACTACTGTGAAAACCTTGATATAACGATACTCTGCTAACCGAGAAAAAATATCGTTGTAGAGCAGGGATGCACACCTCCGTCCCGCGGAAGATGTTCCGGTAGTAAACGGCAGACCATAATTCTTTCATGAAAATGTGGGAAATCGAAATCCATAAGGGCCATCTATAATTACCTCGAAAAAAAAATGCTAAAGATAAGTAAAGCCGCCAATTTCAGCCAAAAAAATTGTCAAACAGAAGTAAAGATATCAACTGTCACTAAAATTTCTCGGAAAATCACCAATGGCGATATGAGAAATAAAGGGGCTACTATACAAATAACAATTTATTGAAATGTAATTCACCAAAAAAAAAAACGCGCAATGAGAAATCAATAGACTTTCTTGATACTATGCCGAAGTGAACAGGAAGAAAGTGTCATTTCTCTCCACTGGGAATCGAACCCATACCGTGCACGGACCATCATTACACCATATTGAGACCGGTTTTTTCCACCACATTTTTTTCCTTAAAACAAGCAGTCACGCTACTGTGCGTTTTTTAAGGACAGAAAGGTGGTCCCTCTATGGCAGAGAGTTTTCCAACGTTAAAGTTGCGCGGAACCCTTGATGGTTAACGAGACTATTCAGCAGATCCCTTAACAAATTTTGAATATTTCTTCACTATACAGGGTGTCCCAAAAGTCCTCATTCGCTCTGCGGAACAAGAATCCTCACTTGTAGATAGAAGTGTCAAAAAATACATATTCATTCTCTCTCTCTCTCTTTTCCTAGGTTTGAGTCATGACCCCTTTGGTCATCCTAGTTATACACATAGCTTCAGGATAACGAAAAACATGCTCATTTATATCTTTTTTTTTCTCCAACAGCTTCATTTTGTGCACAATGGGGGACTAATTAAACCTTACTTATGCAGTTGACAGTTGATTCTAAACGGCTGTTTTATGTTTCTCCCCGAGAGGTTCGAACGCCAAATGTTTGATGTGCAGACTTTCTTCAACAACAATGTACTGTTTGATCATCATGGCGCTGTTTTTGCAATAGTTCCTTGCATCAGAAAAAGTACTAAAGAGGGTATTGAACATACAACATCTCGTGGCACAGTTCGAGAGTATCTTATCGACCTGAACTGCCATATTCCACTGCTATGTAAATAGTATTCCACAAATGCCCACGGTTTTTTAAATCATGACAACTGATATGCAAGTATCACTGATTTTTCGTTTGGGGGGGGGGGGGTCATTCTGAAAAAAGTTTCAATTGTACGATTTTCACCCTTATACGACGTTTTGACGTGGCCTTTTGAACGTCGTGTAAACGAGGTTCTATTTGTGGTAACGAATCTGTAGAGTAGGAGAAATATAACCTCATGCAAGTTATAAATTAAAGCTTTTCCTTTTCCTCTGTCTTGGATTAGGATTGCTATTTAGGATTTGCTATTCAGAAAAGCGATAAGAATCTGACACCATGAAGTTAAATTGGCGATCCCAAGAGGAAGAGAGGTGGGCGGATGGTGGTACAGAATGCAAAGAAACAATTTGAAAATTCCGAATCTTTGGAGGAAGACAATAAAATCCGATTTTGCCGATGTCATATCGCTAAAAGAAGTGTTCAGATAACGCGAGAATCGTCGAGATCATTCTGGAACGTTTCGTTCGCTTATGTAGTGGCACCATCTCGGCGGAACAATGAGAAGTTTGTTGGTTTAGTTGAAAGACGAGGTCTTATTTATCGGTCGCTGTCTGTTAATAGCTGTCCGTGAAATTGCTTCGTGCTTTGCCATCCCGAGTGCTTGTGAGAGACATTATCCGGGGGAAAATATGCAATACATTAATAGATGCCGTGTAGAAGATGCAAGAAGAAAAATCTGTAGTTTTCTACGAAAGTTTTAACAAGCAATCCCTTCCATTTTTTCCTCAAGATTCTATTATTTATGAATTCGATTTCCACATGTGGGATTATATGCCACTGTGAACACAATATAGCAATATTTTTTTTTTCCAAAAGTAGCGAAATTGTTAAGAAAGGACATTCCCAATTATGTAGATTGAGTGTGATGTCTGTAAATTCTCAATAGCCCAAAAAAAATTGCAAAATCTTCAGTTTTTCAGGCTAAAAGACTATGTTTTGGGACGCGTCAAATTATTTGTATTTATTACGTAAAAGCTGTTACATAGCTATTAACCTGAAGCTGACACTCGCTTCAAAACGTCGATGACCTTTCTATCCCGCTAGTCGTGTTAAAATCGGATGCAAATATCATACGTATTCTCTGTAGAAGCGTGACCGACCCCGAAGATGTAGAAACTTCTATTATACTGAATACAAACGAGTAGGTCATCTTCGCCCACAACATAAACACCTCGAGAATTTAAAAATCTTGTTGTTGTTTTTTTGTTCGCATGTTACACATGTTAAGACCTCGTTAGTAAAGTTACCAGGTTGACATTTTATTTTGACATAATATGTCTCATATTCTATTCTACGCCACACGTGGCATTTGGACGAAAAGACGTTTTCTCTCTCAAGCTGATTTATCCACATCCACAATATGTTACAAGTATCAGATACTACGTTGCAGGATTGTTCTGTAAGAAATTTGAAATAATGGGTCATTTTGGAAAAAGTCATTCGAAGAGTAGGCTTAAAACTATGGCACAGGATTTTCAGACTTTATGCTCACGGTGCCTGGGAATAAGATTGAAATTTCTCAAGTGTGAAGCTGCTCGATCTTGAGGTTTTCGCTTGCACCTTTAAAGTGTCATGAATCACTGGTTGGGAATCACAACGCATTTTTATATATATGTTCAATTTAATTTTTATTCCTTTCAGACTCTGATGCCACAAATGTGTGGGCTGCTTTTTCTCATTGTAGAATTTTCCTTTTTGATCAGTCAAGCCCTGGCTTAAAGGATTGTGTAAGTTTTGAGTTAGAAATGCACGCGTATGGTGATGGTGAATATGAACTTTGTGGGGGGAGGGGCCTTTCATCGGAGGGGCAGCACTTAAAATAGAACTTTCAGGGGTTTTTAAGATGGTTTTTAGGAGAAAGTTCCTCCGGCCAAAGTGTGATACATTACATAAAATTTAGCAATAAAATTTTGGAAAAAAAATTGCATGTAAAGATGAGTATACCCTGCATAATCTTGGCTGAAACAATTTGAACGAAGTGAATTTTTTCTTAACAAATAAAAAATAGAAAATTTTTCCAATGAAAATGATTTGTCTATATTTAGTCGTTATATCTCAATTCATATTATTCCCATCCCGCAGAGTCCTCCGCCCCACTTAGCAACTTTTTACAGTGGTCCTCGGACTATTTTTCGAGCACCACAGAGGGGATAGGTGGTCAAAAATGACTTCAAATATCCTGAAATTTAAAAACTTTTATTTCCGAGACGTCGAGACGCGATCTAAGTGACTTTCAAAATTTGTGCAGTGTTAAGGAAGCCATAATGAAAGACAGGAAAAAAATTTGAGTCCACCAGTGGCCGTATATCAGTGGAAAGGGCTTGACAAATAGAAAAAATATTGAGGCACCAGCTAATTTTTCTTAGAAGTTTTTTGTTCAAGAGACATGGTCCTAAATAAGGTTTTATTCGACTCTTCCGGAACTTCATAACTTCTTCTCATGTTCAGGGCCGCAACTAGATGCTTGGTCACCCGGGGCAAGTGCGCATTTTGGCGCCCCCTTGTAATGTTGAAGGAGTAGTTTGAGAATAAAATATGTGCCCCCCTCTGGTCCAGCGCCCGGGGCACAAGACCTACCTGCTCCCTCCTAGTTGCGACCCTGAAAAGACGTAATGTGTAATGAAATCAGAAAATTTTGCGTTATCTTTAGATTGCAATTTAAGAATCACATATAAAAAAACATTAGGCACCAATACCGATTTTCTAGTCACCATGACGACCTGAGATTTATTTGTCATGCCCTGCTTGCTGGTGATCCATATAGAAAATTAGATGAGATTTTTACCCAAAAGCTAACGTGTTCGAAGAAACCGCATGCGATAAATTTAGTGTGCAAGTTTCTTGCCAAATTTATTACATGCTAAATTTCTGCTTACCACCTTCTCGACTACGTGCTCTTATCTCTTCATTGAGACAGAGCGGCGGATCATGATCGGTTAGGAGGAGGAAGTGTTTGAAAGACATTCGTACATGATTCGTGTTCGTGGACAATTAACGAATGAAGAGTTTCTGGACAATGCTCGAATTGGTGATTGTCTGGCATAATTGTTATTGACAGAAAACACACGTGCAGTTAATTAGACGTAATTTTTTAATTTGCGGATCCGACAGAGTTTATTCACATTGCGCTTAGCTCAGCCTAAACCGACGATTTGTCTCTACAGAAGAGAAAAATAGAAAGCAAAAAAAAGAAGAAAACAAATTTAACACAATTGGCAGAAAACTCGATAACGTCGGCGTATCGAATTATTGTCTCTACTCGCGTTATTTTGAACCGCTTAGTGTCGCTCCCTATGGTACAAAGCTGTAAATGTATATAAGCCGATTTTTCGCAGCTTTTCATCAGTTCAGTGTTCCTCACTGTGATCCAGAGAAAGTCTCTTCCTGAAGCTCCCAAAGCCTCCAAAGAAAGATAACCATGAAGTTTGTGGTAAGTTACCCTCTTTATATTCAATAGCGTAATTGTGTACGTATACAGCAGCGTTTCTAACCGCGACGATGATACAGGTGGTCCCAGACCTGCCAACTCTTTCGGAAAATTAAAACCTTGTAATTTTCTCACGAAAAAATCCGGTAATTTACTTTAAAATCCACCAAAGATACTTTTGAACTTCTAGAACTTTTTATGGGCGTAATAAGACCCAAAATAAGAAGTAATACATATGGTGGCCACATTATCCCATTCAGGGTTCGCAGCATAATCTGCTCGATCACTTCCTGGACCAAAAAATTCCGGAAGAAAGAAATATTCGAAATCTAGATCTTCCGAATTTTTCAATTTTTTTGTTTTCTAAGTGTTTCGGTTTTTTTACACTTCACAGATCTTTTTTCTGTGACTTTTGCCAAATATTTCACATTTTCCCGGGCCAGTTTTTCTTTTATCTGATTCTCCCCGACTTTCCGGGTCGACAGGATCCCTACCATAATTTACGAGACATAAACCCCGTTCACACATGGGAAATAGAAAAAGAGGGTTTAAAACCCGCTTCAAGAGAATTTTCACCAATTACTGCTCTCTTCTTTCTTTACGAAGGAAAAAAGTCGTCAATCGGGTGCTAGTACTCCCAATGCTACTGCAATCTTTGCACATGTGAACGGGGCTATATTCGCGTTATCATTTGGCGTCCGACTATTCTAAAGAAATGCCGTTTTTCCAATGATGCTTCCGTGAATTTCTGATATTTACTGGATATTTTCGTTATTTTAAACTTTTTTTTTTTTGGTGAAGTTATTCCAATTGACCGAGATTCACAGAAAAAAGGCCTCGATTTCCTATCAAAGGCAGTTTTCAGCAATAAATTGGGAATTTCGCCCGCAACTGGTGATGTCCCGTATTTTCCAGTATATATAGATCTCAATTTTCTGTCATTTCTGCGACTTATGGAAAGCATAGTGGTACGTTGAGAAAATTATTGAATCATCTACCAGCCGTTTTATGACTAAACACGTCAGGTCATTTTAAAAAAATTCAAACTGGTAGAACGATCTGGAAAAGGGTATTCAAAAGCATTGCGGGAGTAATATTCATTGACAAAAAAAAACCAAATTATCACATCCCCTTGAGAGTGAACATTTTGTCTCTTTACTGGTATGGCAAATAGAAAGGCTGTGTGGGCCAAAAACTCCTCTTGCTAGCATATTAAAAAAAAATTACATCAAGAATGGCCCACCACGTTTGTTTACATTCATAGATTTGGACGGCTTTGACCACCTTTCAAAAAGTCTTACTGAGTCCAGGAGGCGCGATGTCGCAAGAACTTTTTTAATGTAATAGGGAGAGGGGGGGAGGAGAGTCGGGCTTTAAAAAAAAACAGCGGCAGCAAACTCGATATTTATTTCCTTCATATTTTCAAGTTTTCATTCTTTTTATGTTAATGGCAAGAACTTCTACTAAACCACACATGCACTTCGTCCATACCCTCTGCGGAACGTCTAACGAATTGGCATATATTGGAATGTGCTTGTACGTGTTATGAATCTAATGAGAATTTCTTGTTTCTGTGTAATGTTTGTGTTGTGTAGTGCTTCAACTGCCATCGATTTTTCCAACTATGAGTGAAATGTAATGATGTGACAAGAGAACTAAAAACCGACAATATGAATACATAATCCTGAAACCCTATGAAAATCGTGAAATCCGGCATTGCCGGGCGAATCCGGAAAGTTGGCAGCTCGCTGTGGCCCTCGCAAACTTGGTAATTTAATTCCAACTGAGTGAAAAACTATTCAACTTTTGTAATTATATACAGTCGAATACCGTTAAAGCGAAAATATTGTTTAAACGAACTCTTTTCTAATCCCCCAGATACGTTTACATAGGAACAATGAAAAAACCTGGATTTCCTTTATAACGAAGTGAGATTTCTCCGGTCTCTTGGAGTTCATTAAAACGGTATTCGACTGTAATTACAGTAATTTTTTTACAGTTTAAAATAGAAAATTATAGACCTTGTTATATCTTAGAGTAACCACATATGCCGGTTCTATCTGCCATAGAGTCAATTTATTACCATTTTTCTTTCAAAGAGATTGGCTGTGTCCGAATTTACACCGTTGATATCTATGAACGAGCTAGGTTATTCCTTTTGTTTCTTTCTGACTTGTCTGACGATCGCTAGTCTCAAAACATAGCACATACCGGTAAAGACCCATTTACGCGCGTCAAGTAATTCAGTAGATATTCAAATTGAAAGTCTTTTAAGTACTTTAAAATGTATGCAGACGTTGAGGGCCGGTTTCACGGGTTCAGTTGTTAAGTGGTTTAGTTGTCGAGTTTAAAAAGATATGAGAATCCGGTTTATTTTTCTCGGCTAACTACGCCCTACGCACATGCGCCTGTGGGCGTAACCTCGTATTATCCACAATGAGCATTCACTACTTGATTACTTACGCTGGAACAAATTTGAGTACTTCACTGAACTGCTGAATCACTAGACTGTAAAATTACTTGACGCGTGTAAGCGTGCTTTAACCACCCCCCCCCCCCTCCGCGTACAAGTTTTTGGCAACAAATTTAGATAATCTCTATTTGACGAATCGGCGATAAATCTGATAACCTTGTCCTAACCTAATCGCGCGTTAGAAGGAAGAAGAAAGAAAAAAAATAGAAGAAAAGAATGGAAAAAATAAATAGGAAAGGAAAAACAATATGATGGAGATAAGTAGATAAGAGGAGATTTCTCTTTCATCTGTAGAGTGACTACGTGTTTTCTTTTGCTCTCACGTGTATATAGTAGAAAGATACGTTATATGTGGGATCACTAACAGGAGTACAGAAGAAACGGGGAGGTAAAATAAAACAACTTCCTTTCATAGCGTTACAATAAAGCTCCGCGATAATGAGGACAGAGGAAAGAAAACACAGAGAATTGAGTTGAATTTATTTCACTGATGTTTGGACGAAATATAAACGCCAGTGGACGAAAATACCAAATTATAATAATCATTACGATGTGCGTTGAGAAAACAAATGAACATTAACACAAAACCAAAGTTCAGCACATATGAATATACAGTCGAACCCCCCATTATAACAAACTTTAAGGGACCAAAAAATTGGTTCGCCAGAGCCGATTTCATGTTAAAAATTACTATTATATGGAACGGGATCGAAAATTTCGTTCTGTATAAACGGAGGCCCATTATACAAGCCGGGTTCTATACAGCTGGGTTCGACTACATAATCAAAGCAAAGGACCAGGATATTGAATGGTTGCAGGTTTTTGCTAAACATTTTGTATTCCCCAAATGTTTCAAGCTTCATTTACTTTTCGATAATAAAAGGTATCTGAAATGAATAGTACGAATATATGAAGGTTATATTTTTCTGTGTTGTTTTCTTCTAGATCCTCCTGTTCTGCATCTTCGCCGTAGCCAGCGCCCAAAGGCTTTTGCCATCACCAAGGTTACCTGTCGCGAGGCCATCTGTAACTGGATATTACGATGCGATAGCCGCTTCTCTAGGAGGAGCACCAGTCGGAACATTCGAGAGGAACACGGACCCATTCGGTGGCAGCGAGATCAGCGCCAGCTCTATGAATGGAGCTAAAGTTGGACTAGCTGGCAAGAACAGGCTTCCCTCTGGTATATAATTTGTGAAACTAATTATATATTATCCATATCTTTTAATGATATCAACTCAAGATATGTGTATTATTTGTCCTGGGAAAAAAATTTTGAGTGGAAAATGTGCCCAAATCAGACCTGCACAACCGAAAACTCATATGCTAACCAGCCACTAGGTTTTATTTTTCTTCTTCTTTGAGAATCAAAATGTCCTTCACGAAAAAAAGAATGCTCCACAATAAATAAATTTAGCCATTCACTCATGTTTGTCTCACAGCGTTCTCGAGTATAGACCTGAAGAACTTCAAAGCCGAACAGTCATGCTTTCATGACACTCATCAACTTGTATTAAAAAAAGTGTGACCACGGAAAGAAGGCCTCTGCTCTTGTATGACCTTTATCACGAAAAGAGAGGGGTTATTCTACTATAGGGAGAAATTGGGGTTAAAAGTTAACTCCACACACAAGTAGGAGCCCTGGAGGATATTTATTTGCTTTGTCAGAGGCCATCTTTCAGTGGTGACAGTTTTATTTATACCTGTCGAATAGGACATTGGTGCTATATCCATTCGGCTGAAAGGAGGCTGAAACTGAACTGCATAGAAAATATTTTCCCTACTGTCATGCGTACATCATGTAATTTAATATCTTCTATATGTCTACATAGTTTTAGTTTTCTGCTGGAACCTACATTTGCACGGTAATATAGAGGACTCTTATACCGGCTTGGATTCGGTATTGCTGTTTAGCCAAATTGAGTGTTTGACCCATTCTTGACGAAAGACGAAAACACCTTTAAAAATATATTTTCTGGCCTGACAAGAGTTTCCTGGCTTCTTATTTTTCATTAATCCAAGATAAAGTAAGTGCGGGAATAGCGGAAAGAGACTTACTTCATGGATATATTGATGGTGAAATTAATGCTAAGAACTCGAAAAATTTGCTGGTCTCCACTGAAACTCGAACCGCGATCTTCTTGCAATCTGTGGTTCGATTATCGGCAGAGACCGACCGAGTTCAGGTCGTTTTAGCATAAGTATCCAGAAAGTTTCCTTCCTTAATGCGTTGTGGACTGAGACAAAAGCATGTCTGTACGTGAGAGAAATTTAATTAATCTTAGCTTCTTCATCTTCTCCGCCGAGTGCAACTGCTGTGTCTATTGCCATTGCGAACATATTTCCCTTTTTTTCTGGGGGTCAGTGAACTGTGTAGGAAGTGTGTGTGTGCATGTACCTAACAGTATGTGTGATTATATAGTTCTGTGTGTGTGTGTGACGTTGATGCTGCCATCTATATTTCTACCTGATGTCAAATGTCTCGGGTGAAGAGGAAATGTGTTTGGCAAATCTTAATTAAGTGTACGTATTAATGTAATTCTTAAAAAAATAGCATTTCATTTTATTTTATTCGTAGGTGTGAACCCCCTTCTGCCACAGCCCTTACCGATTCTTCCTCTGTATAACCCTGGACTTCCTGCTAGCTTCTTTCCATACGCACCTCTGCCAGTAGCCGGTTGATCAAATTACACAAAAAAGGACCCGACGGACTAGGTATGTATAACACTGTACATCACCACTTACCACCATACCTCGTAAATTAACAAAAATGAAATTTCTTTACGAGACAACTTCAAAAAGTAAACTTTAACTGTAAAATTCGTCAAAATGTGTGTGTGGGAATTTTTCAAATAGACGATTGTGATAGCATGGCAATAAAAGTTCAACATGAATGTTGATCTATAGGGTGATTCTAAACTCATGGGACAAACTTCAAGAGGTGATATAAGAAACCTATTCATTGAGGAGTGGAATTACTCCTAACAATTTTAGATAGTTTTTTAATAGAGTTATTTCATGTTCTCGTAAAAGATACCCATCCCTCTACAAACTACCTCTTAAAATTTTGTACAGTAGTGAAATCATTCTTCAAAATTATGTTTTGGGATGACACTGCACCTGGGCATCGTGTACGCAACTCCTATTGAAACTTTTATGGGGGAAGGCGTTGTCGCCAAAATTTGTGTCATTAACGTGTCACTAATGTGTTTTATTACAGAGTTTGCACCTCAACCGTCCTCCCTATTGGATCACACATTCCATGACGAAAAATGTTTAAGTGTGTTCTATCACCCTTTTAAAATTTGTCCCATGAATCTAGAATCCCCCGTATGTCTTTTAATGAGCAATCTACTGATATGTATTTTTTTTATCATTGATTTCAGGTTTTACCAGGATATGAACATTCAAACAACGCACACGTCATGTAAAGAAATGATGTTACTTCGATTATGATGGAAAATGATATCTTTAATAAAGATGGTTTCTTTGAAAAACAAAAAAAAATATGTCTTATATTTGTATTAGCAATTACATCCATATAAAAAAAGGAATACTTCAATATAATATACTACTTGCAATTCTCGTGTAATGGTTTTTCGCTATAGAATTATGTGGTAATCATTCAGGATCGAATATGGGGGCTGAAATAACGTCTATTTTTTTCGCAGCGACGAAAAATAGCACAATGCGGAGAATATATCCAAGAAATGCATAATTAACAGAACAGCATAACCGCGATTTGAGTTCTTGAAGCCAATGATTGCATTTTGAAATTCCTCTTAAGGTAACTGGAATTGAATTTTTTCGACAATTTTTGGGACTTTCAGAAGGGAAAGAGCAGCATAATGAACTTGTCCGTTGCTTTATGTGGTTCTTTCCCTTATTTTCAGTGGTTTTTGAATTCAAATACCTCATTAAGTTTAATTATTAGTTAATATTGCACTTGGAAACGTAGAGTTTCTCTTTTTTTTTGGCTAATTGGAGACAAGGCACCAACTTTTCAATTGTTTTTTTAGGACAATCTGACCTATTAGAAAATTAATTTTTATTTTAATAACAATACAACCCCATTGCAATATGAATGACGTATCTGAGGTGTACACGCCATTTGGATACTTCTTCCAACTAGAAGTATGCCTCTCAGATCAACGGTCGCCAGTAATTTGTGGCCAAGGAACTTAAGTAATCACTAGATCCCGGAGATTAGCAGTAAAAAAGTGGCACAATATGCTCTGAAAATAATCAGTTGTAAGCTTATGTATTTCTAATCTCTTGAAACATCAGCTAAAATGCAATACTATTAAAACTAATTCAAGTTCTTCACACAGTTTTCCCTACATAGAATCATGGCTCAATAGAAATCCAAAAATTTCTGGGTCCGAGCCCAGGCTACACTAGCTTTAGTAAGTAGACTAGCCTCAAAATCAGCTTCTACTAAAGACGGTGTTGGCCCAGGCCACCGAAATCGCTTAGACACCTCTGAAACCAGTGGTGCAACAAGTGTATTTATATCCAGATTTTGAATGGATTCATGCGACCCAAGTTTAGGTTCGAGTTCTTACTTAGTTAAGAACCTTTGCGATAGATAGACCGAAGTCTAGTGTGCCAGATAAATCATCCTTTCGATGTAAAGAAGGGGAAAAAACTGAAGTCCTATTTTTGTATCAATGCCAGCCACACGGGAATCTGAAAGCAACGCCGCTTGGAAACGGTAATAGTTTCTCAGACACATCGTCTCAAACCTTTTCACATCTCAATAACGCGAATGCAGTGCCTGCTGTATACTAATTCAACTTGTGGTCCAGGAGCAGAGTTCATGTTCACAGCCTTCGCATAATGACTTACGGTCCTGCAGCTGGCGAAGTGGCGGTGTTCAAACCAATCACAGCCCAAAAAGGACAGTGCTGCACGATCATAACCGCGCTTCGACTCTCCTTCGTTAACTTAGGTTGATTACACTCAATCATACCACCGAGATTGATTAGCATCTCCTAGAGATAGAAGGCCTCTGCAGTCTGCTTGTGACGTCAGTAAGTAGTCCATTTTCCCTAAGAATATCCAGAGAAAAATATTCCCTGCTCGTGGCAGTATCATCGTTGTGAGGAAAAGAAATGATCGGGCTCAGGATTGGCGATTTCTAAGCCCCACATTCAATCACTATGCGGTATTTGTGAGCCAAAATCAGGAAGATTCTACGCCAAAATAAAAAGAAACGAAATAGGATGCTGTGTTTCAAAATGTGGCAAACTTGCTAGGTAGTATGAATGACGTTTATGGTAAACACTGCAGGTGTCTTCTATCGCTAGGAGGTGCTGGATTGATACATTAGGGTGAATTCACTTAAGGGTGCAGGTTGAACAAGAACTGTAGTGCATGCATCCCTGACTACCTAACCCCGCTTCCACACTCTGGACGGCACGGCTAGAACTTTCATCCCTTTGTATGCAAGTACACCCGTCTGTTTTTTGATTGTTGATATCAACAAGTAATGGAATTAGTGTTGTTCTTCAACAAACGTAACAAAGAGAAACAACAATAAAAATGTTTTGTTATTGGATTAGAATGTCTGTAGTAGAAGTTATTCAACGTAAAAGCTCTCGTGGAACCCTTGATAGTTCTGAGGCTGTTCCACGGAACCGTAGGTGCGTTATAAGTAATAAGTAAGATAAAACGTATTTCATAAGACATCCCAACCTTTTCTCCATCGCAATTTTTTTTAACGAAATAATGGTTTAAAATAGCTTATGTGTGTATAACAACAGCGCCATCACAGAGCACAGTGACGTCAGCATTATCCCTCGATGAGCCGTATCTTTAGACGCTATATATCAGATGACTCCGAGGGCTATATTTGGCCCGTGGGCCATTGGTTGAGCATATATGACTCATGTATTCATATGCTTAAACTATGATCAACTTAACTGATAAATGGTGTTCAAAACGGGTATCGATCTCTCGAGTATAGAATCAGGCACACTGAGAGCACTCTTGGTACTTCAGAGAGCACCCCGGTGCTCGCGAATTGCCATCGACACTCAATTTTGTACCAGACACACTGCCACAGAAATATCTAAATTTGAAAGCATGAAGTCCTCTATTCTTTGGCTTGAAGGGGTGGGGGGTAGAACGAAGGGCTGAAAAAAAGATAGGATCAGAACGAGACACTTTCTATGAAACTGACGATTGACACTAATTTTGACTTGAAGATGAATCGGAAAAGGATAGAACGGTACCTAGCAATTGAAACATGGTCTATAGCAGTGGTGGCCAACTTCTTTCTGTTCGTGGGACAACATATGGTCAGCTGCAACTTCGCGGGCCTTTCTAGTAGTGCCTCTATGGCGTATAAGCCGCACCATTATTTAAATTAAATCATTAATTATTAAATTACTTTCGCCATTAAGTGAATTGCTTCTCATAAGCAGTTCGTAAGCAGCTTGTTAATCATCAGAAAATCTGCTGTTGGAATCGGTAACTCAAATAATGCTCACAAATTTAATTTAATGCCCAGTACTTTTACCATGTCGCGGGCCTGCCCTCGGTCTATGGCAGGGGTGGCCAACAGCTATCCCTATGGCCCCCACATCCTGGAGCAGGGTCCCGACCAGATTTTCACGGGAGCCCCCTTTATGGTGAATTTACAGCGTGAAGAAACAAAAAAAGGTGAAAATCGTCCCGGGCCTCAGGGCTGGAGCCTTGTCAACCCACCCCTTGTGGAGGCCATGGCTAGCCCTAGGGATGATTTTGTGCTGTTCCCGATAACGAAAAATATTTTGTGTATCAAATTGAATTTTTTATGTTATTTGAGCTCCTGGTTCTAACCGCAGACTTCCTGATTAAAAAACATTCATTATTTTCAGTGACGGGAATAATTTACTATGTTTCTCACCATATGCTACCTTTTCACACACAAATTACTTCTGAAGTTTTTGTTATAGGCATTTTTTTTTTCTCCCTCTCGTTGGGCAAGTTGCCTGTTGTACCTGAATGCATATTTAGTGTTCTGCTCACGGCGACCAGAGGTGCATTCATGTCTTTGCCACGAATTTCGCCACCTTTCTCCCATTTTAGTCTAATTTTCTCGACTACTCTTTCTTCGAATTCGTCACCGTGCTATAATCCGATTGGCTTCCCTCCCCCAACTCTTGAAAGTACATCTGTGACGCTAGATGCATGGAGACAACTTTGGTTCTTAAATTCGAACTGACACCAGAGGCACCGACATGAGGAAAACATTAGAGGGGCTGAAAGTTGCTGGTCGTCCCTTATATACGTCAAGCACAGGAGAGGAAGGGTGCATTGAAGTTTTTTCAGAAATTATTGAGGGGGCTCAGCTCTCTTACAAAATTTATTGGGGGGGGGGGGGGCCTCAAATGGCCTCAGCGCCTATGACTGACACCAGTCAAACAGAGATTTTGAGTGCTTAGCCCCCACCACAAGGGTGGGGCTGACAGGGACCTCCATCCCGACAGACCAGTCACGATCCAGGCTCTGTCCCTCCACTGATATAAGCCTTTTACCCTTGCGGGGGACCTCCACCCCGGGACGATTCTTGTCCTATTTTGTTTTTCACACCATAATTTTACTACAGACAGACATGACCGTTGGCAGCCCAGAGAGATTATCTTGGGATGGTTTGCGCTATTTCTCAAAAGGATGGATGGTCTCGGAGAGCTAAGCTCACCACAGTGAGGGTCCCCTAAAGATCATAGCGTAGGGGGATCCTGTCACATGGAGGGGAATACGACAAGCATTTCTTGTAAACATGCCAACAGGTGGGCCAAAAGCCCACCAAGAAAAAGCGAAAATAGTAAGCTACTAAGATACTGATGGGGTATGACCTTCCTTCTATCAGCGGTTTTCATAACACAATTCACAGGTTTTTGAAATCACTTTACGGTAAATGTGATAAATCGGTACTTATGTATAAATGACAACTATACAGTTACCCACCGTTTTTTTTAATGCGTTTATAATTTTTTACCGGTGATAGTGCATAATTACCGATTCAAGTTAGAAAGTATGATAAATATTTCACCAAGAGGGTTCTGGGATGAATGCTAAAGAAAACTGCCACCTCCAGAGCAATGGATCCGAAATTATGTGCATACACCTAGGATGCCATGGTTATTGGTCTCGTGAGCAGAAGTGCGGCTAAATATGTAAACTTCGTCTCATTCCCAAGAGTGCCGCGAGCATAAAAGTTTGGAAATGCCTTATTAGAGAAGTAATTTCCGAAAGGTGTGCCATGAGATAGAGATATCTTGATAATAAGATCATGTTGAAAGTAGTTATAAGGCTACGATTCTCCTGAAAAATGTGTCGTGGCATTTTAAGGCGCCGTCTGTCTCGATATCATTAAAGGGTGCCACAACGAAAAAAGTGGAAATCCCTGACTCAGAGTCAGTTCCTCTTTTTTAAAAGTGCCCCAACGGTGTGAATTTCTTATAAAATGACCTGGGATACGATACGAACACGTCATGGTACCCCCTCCCCTTCCATAGCAGTGGCGTCGGAGCCGGTGGTGCTCGAGCACCCACAGCATTCTGGTATTACTGGATTGAGTACACCCAGAATTAATTAAGAAATCAAAAATTTCCATGTAATGACCAAGTCGAGCACCCATACGTCTGAAACACTTCCGACGCTTCTGCCACATAGCGCAGCTTGCCGAGGATGCAAAGGCGAAGACAGCTAGCATGTCCGACTCTTTTCACGAAGAAGACTGCATAGAAAGCCTGTTGTGTGCATATGCTGATCTAGCCGAAGGCTCTCAAAAGAGAATTTGTTTCACCTTTAGGCACGTGTCCTTGTTTCGCTTAGCGCAGCATAAGCCTTTGTTCGTCGGGAAAAACACGATCGGCAGAAAATAGACACCTTTTGATAGCATTAGCAAAAAAAAAAAAATTCCACCATTCTGTAATCGCACAAAAGATGCGTAATAGTATTTAAGGTTCCTGTTCCCAGCTGTTCGTTAGCACATTGACAGCAGCTATCAGAGTGTGATCGAGTCAGGTCTAACACATCACACGAAATCATGAAGTTCGTGGTAAGTCATTTGTTTGGTACTTAAAATTGTATTCATTAGGACACTGGTTCTCGAACGTTAAGGCCGCTTCTCACTACGACTGGTTCCTGGCGCAGGATCAGATAATAAAGGTAAAAGTCTTTGTGGGACATCAACCTCTAAATGCTATCGGCAACCACACAACCGGCGTCACTTTTTCGGAAATTTCAAAGACGCTTGGTGGGGAGAAAACCTCCCGCTCCGTCATTTTTCTATGGTCTTTGTATTGAAAGCCATAAATTGTTTTTCCGAGGCGGATGACTGGACGCAGGCATAGTAAGAAGGGACCTTTAAAGTAACCAGGTGGGCCCTGCCATTCCCCCCGTGCCCAGAGTTCCAAGTCGAATAGGGCAGCCCTATATATTACTGGGAAATCCCAAAACAAAACGTTTTGCATTGTTCTGCAGTAAAAATTCCCATATATAACAGCGTTTTCTACATTTTTTCCGAAATTCTTCCAGATTGTTTTGCAGTAGCACTGATTTTCTGTGGTTCCCAACTTCGACGCGCGAATGAGAATCGATCTCCCCTTTAAAAAGTCTCGCCACAGGCCTACAACGGTAAAATCAGGCCCGTAGCGAGAAATTTCGTTCTGGGGGAACGAAAGTGATAGACTTAGCCATCTTTTTTCACTTTTTTCGCTCATTTTCTCACATTTTAAGTCCCCGTCCCCCGCTACGGCCTTGGGTAAAGTCTTTATACTTCATTCACAGTTCGAAAAATGCATGGAAGATATGACAGCACCACACCGAAACAAACTTCACGTTAGGTTCACAACACGGACACGCACATTTCAGCATGCACTAATTCATTAGATGTTCCACAGAGGAATATGGATTAAGTGCATGTGTGGTTTAGTAGTAATATCACTGATTGTTCTGCGACGTACGTCACAGATTTCAGCGTATTCAGCTTTCGGGTTATTAATTCTAAGAAATTATCTATTTAATTAAATATGAATTTTCTCATTAAACGTGAATCTTCATTAATTCGGAAATTTTTCCATCAAATGCGAATTTTTACTAATTGAAGTTTTTTCTTCTTGCAATATGAATTTTCATCAATTCTGAAAGTATTTCTGGAAATATTTTTCATTACGAATTATCAAGAATCGCAAAATGCCATGATTGAAAAAATTTCACCAATTCTGAATTTTTTTCTTATAATTCTAAATATTTATCATTTGTTCTGAAGTATTTTTCTAAAAGTAATTTTCGAATTACTTCTTACACCAAGAGAGAAATACGTTTTTTTTTTTTTTCATTTATTCAGTTTTCATTGCCCGCAGGCCATGCGTTGAAGATCCCTATCATCTACATAAATTGACACTGATTATTCCGGGATCCCCCATCTCATGACTTATACCAGGAGTGGCCAACTTCTTTCTGCTCGTGGGCCAACAAAGATCAGCTCAGAGCTGCCACTCTTGAAAACACAAAAGTCATTCAATTTTCTCACAATAATCCTGCAATTTCCTGCAAGCATGCCGTAATTTCCCATGCATAATCCGCGGAGTAGAAATCGGATAAAGAATTAAAATGTAAAATTAGCAAAATATGTGTATACATGTATTTTTATAAGGCAAGAGACTGCACGGATGCAACATTTAGAAAAGAAGCAACATTTTCTCTGAAAATCACAAACACTTTACTCAAATTTCTCAAGATTTTATTAAAGGGGGAATAAAATTTATTTATGTAGATTATACAGGACATTTTTTTTGTTCTCAAAGTAGCGAAGTGCCAATGTGAAACTTATTGCAGTAAAATATGCTTGCGTAGCCCCTGAGCAGAATATAATCATCTAAGATGCTATTAGTGACATCCTGAAAGCTCAGGGAAAATCTTAGAAAATTCAGATCTAAAAATGAAATCGAAAAAAACTTTTCTTCCAAATCTGATCTGCTAAAATCTGGAGAAATTTTTAACAAATCCGGAAAGCCGGAGGAAGGGCAAAATATCCGGAGTCTCTGGCCTAAATCCGGAGAGTTGGCAGGTCTGTCAGCTGTATCGAATAAGCCACACCCATTATTTAAATTAATTACACCATTAGAAATAAGGAGTTTGTTTCTCAGGAAATATGCAGTTGGAAGCGATAGCTCAAATATGAGGACACAAATTTAATTTAATGCACAGTACTTTTACCCTGTCGGGAGTCGAACAAAATCACTTAACGGTACAGCTATTGGCCACACCTGCTATAAATGCGGTGCCCATGATCATATTGAGACGGCTCTTGCATGGATAATATGCCCCTTTCAGACCCCGAGCAAGCATTTTTGGAATTTTCCAGATGTCTTTGCATTTTTGATACTGAAAAAAATACATTAAAAACATGAATGTCAGCAATTTTTTTCAAATTTCAATTTTATTTTATTATTTATTTTTTTTTTTGCAAAAAAATAATTAACTTCGTTCAAAAGTTTCTGCCAAGATGATGCAGGTTACATTCATTTTCACATATAATTTTTTCCAGAATGTTATTGCTAAATTCTATGTAATAAATCACACTTTTCCGGAACACATTCTCTTGTGTGTGAGGAAACCATCTTAAAAACCGAGTCAAGGGTGCCACGAGACAGTTTGAGCATAGCCCATTCAGACCTGAGCATTCATTTTTTGGAATTTTCAAAATGATTTTGCATTTTTGATACTCCGAAAATGCATAAAAATATGAATGTCGACAAATATTAACATTTTCATTGAAAAAATTTTCTATTATTTTTTTTTTGGTTGCTTTTTTGTTAAGAAAAAATTCACTTCGTTCAAATTGTTTTAGCCAAGATGATGCAAGATATACTCATCTTTACATGCAATTTTTTTCCAGAATTTTATTGCTAAATTTTATGTAATAAATCTCACTTTAGCAGGAGGTAGTTTTTCCTGGAAACCATCATAAAAACTCCCGAAAGTTTGATTTTAAGTGCTGCCCACAGATGAAAGCCTCCAAAGTTCACATTCACCATATTTCTAACTCAAAACTTACACAACTCTATAAGTCAGGTCTTACTCCCTAAGATGTAAAAAAAATTCTACAGCGAGGAAAAGCAACCGCCACATTTGTGCATGCAGAGTCTGAAAAGAACAGCAAAATCTCAATAGAATGATACTCCGCGGACCAATAAAAAATATCATAGTAGAGATTATATTTATATCGAAAGGCAGCAATTTAACATTAGACTATAGGCATTTCCAAACAAGACTTGAAATAATATCGTTGTAGAAGGATTTATCAAGTAATCGTAAAGAGGATTCACTGTAAATAAACAAAAAATGTGAATCTTTTTACTCTCATTCAGGTCTTCTTGTTCTGCACCTTGGCCGTGGCCAGCGCCCAAAGAGTATTGCCACAACCAGTACAAGGGCAGGTACCGGCTACAGGTAATTATGACAGTGGAGTCATTTCATTGGGAAATGTACCCGCAGCAACATTTGGAAGGAATGTCAACTCGCTCGGTGGATCGGAAATATCTGGTGTCTCAATCGACGGAGGAAGACTTGGATTTGCAGACAAGACCAGACCACGAACTGGTAATATTTAAAATTTCTCAATTTATTATTTCAATCAGTATATTCGTCACAGTTCCATTAGTAGGTTTATATAATTTGCAATTATATATATTTATAAATTAATTATGAAAATTTAGCTAGAATGGTAAATTTTTTCCGTTTTGCCCATATAGACAGAACACCACTGATACCACCACCATTTCCCTTACTGTACAATACTGGTTTTCCAGCTGGTCTCTTTCCATATGCATCTCTACCACTATTGGTATGAAAATAAAGACTATTTGGTAAGTGGAACTACATTTAGCACATACCCTGGTATCAATAAAATCTATATAAAATTGATTTTCTGTCTGTGTGTATGTTCTATATACAAATCTACAATTTTAGATCTATTGTCACCAAATTTTGCATGCATACCAAAAAGAACCTGACTAGAATGATAGACTACTTTAAAAAATTGTCAGAGTATGGCAAATGCCCAAAATGGGCAAAAAACTGATGGGCAACAATGGTTTTTGGGCCTCAACAATCACTTTCAGAATGTTTACTTTGGTTACCGTGGTTCCCTAACAATGTGTTCCAGACTTTCACGTAAATTGGCTTTATGGAATTGAAGCAGTTTATAAATATGTAATTAAATGTAGAATTTAATTGACTATATATATAGTATTCGCTATCAACAGCATTCTTAAATGAATTTTTTTTTTGAAAAAAATGTCAAACACTATAGTTTTCGTTCAAAAACTATTGAATACTGATCGTGATCATTCATACACACACACAAAATTTGGTTATTATATACAATATAATAACTAAGCATTACTTCAAATCGAAAACATATTTGCTAAAATTATTTTAAATCGCAATCTGAATGGCCAATATTGTATAACAGAGCTTGACAAGTCAAAAAATATTTATGTGCCAGCCCGATTTCTTAGGAGCCAATTATGGTATTTTGCTCAAGAAGGGTCTTTTTTTCACCCATGTTAAAAGATGTAATGAAATCAGAAAGAGTTTTGCGTTACCGGTATTACACTTAAAGTTTAACAAAAGTTTTTATAAAACTTGAAAAATGCAACCAATAAGCGTATCGGTTACATTTGAGTGAGTGTAACCAATAGGCTTAATGGTTGGTTTTTTTTTTTCAAGTTTAAAAGATCTTTTATCAAACTTTATAGTGTAATACCAAACCTGCCTTGCCAATACCAATTTAGCAACCACATTCAAAAAGTTTCAGGCACCAATAATAATTTTCTAGTTGCCATGGTGACCTGGGATATATCCGGCCCTGTAATATAATAGGCATAAAATATTCTCCCTATGCCCAAGCATTTTTTAAGGGAATCCAAACATAAATTCTTGACTGACAAAAACTTTGAAGGAAAAAATAAATCTCATAATATGAGGTGACCAAAAAGTATTATCAAAAAAGTTTTTTTAGATGCAAGGTAAAACCCCTCTTAACCAGTCACCCCTCTTTTACGGCTGAATAATAATTTCCCTTATTTAATAAAAGTCTCTCTTAAAGAAACTCTAAAAGAATTTTCTTCATAAATTCATCTAATGGAAACACGCATAGGAAGTCAATTTTGGTGAAACCTATTGCTAGGTGAGTTTTTACTGAAATCATTTGTGAATATCACAAAACCAAAACATTTTCAAGTCAATGTAACTAATGCTAGATCAAGCGTGTCATTCACTATTGAAAGTTATTAGAACATTTTGGTCCACATAAAAGTTCAGAATTCCTCTAATTAATAAGTTGCAGTGGAAAACCCTCAATGCAACTAATGTTCAATACATATTCTGCAGGCCAAATGAAAATACTTTTGAAGGAAATATTATTTAGGGTGGTCATAAAATAACTTTTAGAGATTCATGAACACATTGAATGTCCTCACAAGAGACCTCGATGAATATCCATATACTAATATTTATTTCTATGTTTCTTTTTTTTTCAGGCTCTGGAGACTCACAAAAAAAAAAAACGCACACGCCATGTGAAAATGTTTGTATAATTTTGCAATAAAAACTATTTTTTGACAAAATAAGTTTTTGAAAATCTGAATGTTTTTAACAATTTGCAATGATATTGTACTTCTTGCAAAATACTTCAGCGCTCAACATAAAAATGTATGTAACCACAAAAAGAAAGACGCGTTTGAGACTTGAAAGCTAAATTTTATCACAAAATTTATTCATACAACTCATAACTTATCAGTATCAATTCTTAAAACGAGTAGGTATTTGAAAATGATAACACAGTGTCTGACCTGCTTTTAGCGAGAGTCTGGATTTCAAGAGCAAGTTCATGCATTTTGTTTGGTACAATACTAATTGTATGCCAATATTGTCGCTTTCAGCAAGCAGATTTCCATAGTAGCTTGGATTTAATAAGCAAAATTTGAATGGGGAACTTGAAAAAATTAAATACAAAAACATATAAAGAAAGAAAATTAAATGCCAGAAGAGCCACACACAAAACTGTGGAGTTAGGAAAAATATACTCTCTCATAGTATGGAGATAATACACTTGACAAGTGATAAATGTAAATTAAATATCCCAATAAAAGACCCATCACCCCATAAGGTTTGTTGTCAATGTAAAGGAACAGTAAAATGTTTCATCTGGAAAGGAGAAATGAGAATGGGAAACAAAAACAACAGAAAATCGTCCCACACACACAATCAGAATTTCAAAAAATAACTAATTCATCCCAGGCTTCACTTACAATGAAACCTGTGTGTTTGAGTGTGAGGTTGTTCATCTGGATATTTATCCTTTCACACGTGTTGCGTTCTCTACTTTTTGGAGGCTCTTTGCTTGATAGCAGACAAACTTGACATGAAAAAAATAGGCACCAATGTCAATTTTTTAGTTGCCATGGCCACCTGGCACAAGGAATTGGTCCAGCCCTGCTCTAATATATTCATACCATGTAAAATATACTTGCCGTAAGCACTTAATTTCCAAAATGTCATTTTTCCCCACCTGAATATGGGTCGAGTATTTGGATTTCACAAGCATTTTTTCAGGAAACGAGTTCCTTGTTATAAAAGTTTTAATAAGCAGGTTCAACTGTATATATTCAATATACTTTTAGCTTTTTTCTTTGTAAATTTCCTAAGATATAAACTTTTTTTTAAATAAAAACTAATGCATATAAACCGGGAACCACTTCATAAAAAAAATTAAAATAAAACCCAGTCTCACTGTCGGCTGCAAACCTTGGTGCGCTCGTGTAACCCAGCTACTTTGGAAGCCTGAGCTGGTGGATAGCTTGAGGTTGGAAGTTCTGATTCCAGAAGCACTGTCGATCGGGCATCCGTGTTAAACCTGATGTTGATATGATTGCCTCAGGAAAACCCGGGGTAGTTCTAGATCGATAACTAAGGAGGAGCAAACCGGCCCGGGGCAGAATCACAGCAGGCTCACTGTAAAATGCAAGAGTTTCAGCAAATGAGGCATCAGCTCGATTTTCTAGGAGCCACAGATTTTTTTTTTTACTTTCTACAGCAAAAATAATTTTTCTAAGCTTTTCCAGGGCAAACCCAATGTTGGTGAAATTGTTACTTGAATTCCAAAAATTTTGCATTGTCCTCAGACAGGGAGCACAAAAATTTTCTTCCCAAAGAATTTTGAGTTACCAAATTTCAAAAAGCATTTAAATTAACAGAAATTGGTCAAAATAGCATATATGAAAGGCATTTTCTTCTACATTAATTTTTTTTTCTAATGTTTGGTTGGCTCGGGGAACCAAGGGCCTGTCTCCCAGTGTCCCCTTCCCAAGTACGCCTCTGTCCTCAAACACTGATTACATCCTCACACACAGAAAATTTCAAACACCAATGCTGATTTTTTTTTAAATGCCATTGTCACATGGCACTTGGGATTTGCCAAGCCCTGGACAAGGCAAAATAAAATACCTATGGCCAAAGATCCTCTCATTTGACTTAAATATGCAAACCTGCTTATGCTTTGCGCGGAATGATGAGATAATGAAATGCCTCATTTGTTTTATAAAGTGTTTCAGTCAGCACGCAAGCATTTCACCCATGTGCAGTTTAGTCTCTTCACTCCAGTATAACCTTAATAGTTTTACATGGTTTTGGATTTTTTTTTTCAGGACTTGAGGCACACATATATGTACCTAACTCAAATGGTCCCAGTAAATATATCAACCCAAATTAATCAATTTATCAAACAATTTCTTTTCTTTTTAAAGAGCATTTTGACATACAAAATCAATTTAAAAAAATGTTTTTTAACCATCAATTTTAACTCGGGTGTGAAGAGGTTAAAGGAATTTTTGCCTAGGCTCAACACAATGAATAATTTTCTTCAGGAAAAGATTGCTTGCGATGTCAAATTAATAAAACCCAAGCACTAACGAGTATGTATGCTTGTCAAGTCTCAAGTGACTAGAATATTGGTATTAAAATTTTTTTATATGCAACTGCTTCACCCTTTTGTTGGCCAATTTTTTCATTAAAATATCTCAATTTTTTTTTGTGATTTACAGTTGTTTTGCAAATACCAATAAATTAAACAATTTTTATTTTACTTGAACTTGCATAAAGGCAAAAGCTCAACTATTGTAGCATGATATACACTTCCCAAAACAGTTTTTAAGAAGTAGGTGTGAGAAGTATATTTCCCATAGACTTAGAAAGAATTAAATTGAGTCGAAAGATGACACTAAATTTTGATTTGTTGACAGCACATCTTCCAACATGGGAAGTAGTCATTAATTACCGAGAAAGTACGAAAACGTTACTTAAGCCAGTTTTTTTTTCTTGTGAGGGAAAAACCCATGCTTTGTCTCAGAAATTTAGCTGGAACCTAAATTATTTTTCAAGCCCTGATCTATGTTCAGTGATGAAGTAATTTCGTGTATGAATGCAAAATTTTAGAGACAATCGGACATCATGGGCATTTTTTCAACATCTTTCCTCTTCACGTAAATTTTTTTTTCTTTACATTTTATTTTTCTCTTTTCAAGTCATTTAATTTGGCAATTTGCCTGTTGCCACTTTAACATTTGTATTATTTATCCTTTATAAATAAATTTGTTACTGACACATTAACATTAGGGTGTGATTACAAACATGAAACAATTTAGTCAGAATTCAAGATAACTTCTTCAAGCAGTTTAGAAGCGCGCAATAAGCTTTTTTTTAAACCAAGCACAACTCCAGTCTTGTTACCATGGCAAATTTACTACAGAATGAGTTGTGCTGGAAGTGTGCATGTGTATCTAACAGTTTGAGTGCATATTTAGTGTTGTACATGAATTTTTCGTGCCTGCCGTTTATTTTTATAAGTGCAAGTGAAGTGTAATGATTCTAAAGATTCATTATACGCCAGGTTTGCCTGTTCATGGTTTAACTGTACGTGTTGAAGTCTTCCCCCTTAAACAAAATAAAAATTAAAGGAGCATCACCAAGTCATATATTGTAATCCAAATATCTTCCCCTTCTATGTACATTAAAAGTCATCAATTGTGATCATTTGATCATTTTTTCGCACCACAGTAATTTTCTGCACACAAGGGCTAATTTAGACAGAACCTACAATTTATTGTCGATTCTGAATGGCAGAGTTTTTTTTATACTCAAGAGGTAAGTGCACTAACCCCTTGATGTGGGGCTCCCTGCAGTAACAATCTTTTCCTGTGGTCATGTCACCGTTTCTGTTATACCCGTGTCAGGAGTGTTTCTGACAAGGACGAAACAGGTATTCCTCAATTGTGCATGAAAAATGAGGGGAAATGAGAAACGATAGCTACCTCATTCCAAAAGTAAGTTAACATTTTATTTATACAAAACCACGATTCCAAGTTGTTCTACTCATCACCACCTGAAAAGATAAATTTAGTTTAGAGTTAGATGACTTCATGCATTGAGGCGTAACACTATAGAAAGCATAAAGAAACAAACTATTCTGTAAAATAAAAATAATGCAGTAAAATCTTCCATGTGTAGAATAAAGGGAACTGAACCCATTTCAGATATAGAAAATTTTGGGTGTGAGTAAATGTCTATGTAGAGCATTAAAAAGCAAAAATGAAGAGCTAATTAAAGGGCTAGACATGGTGGAAATATGCTTGTTTCTCATGAATCTCATAACAATTAGAGCTCACAAATTATTTGCTCCATTTCTTTGGTCACTGACCTCATGTGCACATTCTCTCTTAGTGGGCATGCATGCATCTTGGAAATTATTTTTGCTGCTACAGAATAAGGTTTCACTAGAAAGTGAACTGATACTTCTACTTACAATTATCCGATGAAATTCATGACAACCAAATGCAAAATAACATGGGCAAATATGAAATCTGCAAAAGCTCTCTCTGGGCTGATGTTGAGAAACTGGCTCTTGTTTTGTGGGTTCACTTGCAATCTGAGACACACTGAAATAATGACAATGGAATTAAGAAACAAATCTTTACAATTATATAACAAAATTTCACACAGTGAAGAATATATATGACAACATTCAAGAAACTAGAAAATAGTATTTCTATAATAGCTCCTTTGTGTAACACAAAGGAGCTCGGCTGAACCGGGCAAATTAGGACTGTGTTGGTCCTAACACCTGCTTGGACTAATGAAAAGATCATTAGTAATTAATTAGTAATTAATTCAGATCACCAAGATGTCTTTTTAAACAATTTTTCTTTCAACATTTAATTGCTAATAAACTGCCACTGGTCATTTAAGTGCTCTGCAATTGTGCCATTGGTTACTAAAGTGATATGTAAATGTGCCTCAGGCCACAAAAATGATCTCAGACTATGTCACTGACCACCAAAGTGGTACGTAACTGACCGTAGGTCACTTGGTAGATCTTGAAATGCTTGGGGATGCAGCTTAGACCCCTTCAGAAAGTCTCCAACTGTGGCACCTCGGAAATGTTTATTTTCGCTTTGCTTGCCTAGTTCAACTGGATTATACTGCCTTCTCGGTCTGATAGAACTTTAACCCTGCTTAATGAAATAATATTGCCATGTTTCTGGTTGTAGTGAAAATAGAGTTGATAATTTAAGTTTGAGGCAGGGGACCCCTTAACAGCCGGAGGAGCGAAGTGACATCCAAGCCCGACGAAATTCAGCCTACAGGTGTAGCCAGTAATTTGCATATTTGCATGCACCTATGTTAGCGATTGTACGAAACATTTTGTGCGCTAATGCATTGTTGAACTACGTGTCATTTTACTTCCATCGCGTGTTGTTGTAAGATATTCTGCTCAGTCGCATTTCAGCACCATTTTTTTTAATTATTGATGGTGTTAGATAGCTTCTGTTGGGCTGAGGCTTAGTAACTTCAAACACTTCAGACTTTATTTTTCTGTTGATTTTAATTTCTTATTGCTGTGATACTTTTTAAAATTCAGTAGTATGAGTTTACTGCCCATTCAAAATTCAGCGTGGATTATTTCTGTTTATTATGAGCATTTTGGATTATTTCACGTGTGTGTAAATCCTAAGGATTTTTATTTCAATTTTGCTGGGTTATATTAGACTCTGCACTTCTTTGCGCTAATGGCGCCAAGAAGGGTGCTTATACCGCTTTTTCACCTGGGCCACTTAAGTGATTGGCAGCACATTTCAGATCATTTAAGTGACCTGTAAATGTAAGTCAAGTAATCCAGAACTGTATCACAAGTCATTCAAGCTATCTGTAAATATGTCGCGGGTCACTTATAAGCAGATATGCCAACATTGGGATGAAGCCTCTCAGTAGTGATGAATGTTGAGCTTTGCCATTGAAGGGGGGAGGATAGCCCCTCTGGGACCTTTAATTATAGTTAAATTTAAAAAATGTACTTTTAATTTTTTTTAAATATGGCTCGGGGGGGGGGGGGAAGGGGTTAGGGCACATTAGGCCCCCCCCCTTTACCGAAGCAACTTTGTGAGAAGTCTCATTTCTTTAGTAATTTGTGAAAATGCAATTAGCCTACTCCTATCATATGCGCTTGTGGGTCACATGTGCAAATGTCTAATAACCCTAGAGCCCCCTGTTTTCTTCATATATCAGAGCACCTACCGCAAAATATCCTCTCTCCGAAAAAGTTTCATTAGCTCAGTCAGATATATCTGTGCAAATAAATCTGGCACTGAACTGCTCAAAAATATGTTTTCAGCCCACAGCACAGGGAAATACTTTCAAACATGGAAATAATTTTTTACACATTTGACATTGTCGGGTAGATCCAAACCGCCTTTACCAGCCATGGGGAACCAACCATTGGGGCCATTCCAGAGAACGGATTTCTCATATTCCTTATGTTATACTTTTCAGATTTTTCAATGTTCAATAATAAAATATACTTGCTATTCGCCCTATTGTCATGCTCTGATGTCAGCCTGGATTGAAAAATTGTCATCGTATTTCTCTAACCTTCCAGCAAGTGCACTTATGTAGGAGGTACATGAAGGACAGGAGAGGAAAGGGAGGAAGAAAAAAGATATCCTACGTAAGCACACCTGCTGGAAGACTCAATTTGATCAACGACCCTTTTCAAATCCATATTCGTTCTCTCTCGAACTCTCCCATGTGTATAAGAAATTTATCATTACAGTAAAGATTCGGAGGGGTGGGGGACAATTTTTATTATTTTTCATAAATAATTCCCAAAATGCGAAAGATAATATTTTGTGCGAAGGTCGAAAAAGAACCACTGACTTAATGTGGTGCAGGAGGAACCATGCTGAAGGTCATGTGACCTGGAAACATAGGCGGAGATAGACTTGGAAGTCTTGGGGGGGGGGGGAACACGATGATGTCAATTCATATATACATTAGATCAGTCAACTCCACCTTTGAAGCTGGGGGGGGGGGACCCATATCTCCGCCCATGCCTGGAAATGTGCCGCGGGTCACTTAAGTGATTTAAAAATGCACTGTAGCTGAATGCTCTGAAAACGTGCCTCAGGTTACACAAGTGGTGTAAATGAATCATAGTATAGCAACCTAGTAGCAGAAGCCATTTGAGCCTACCCAATAAATTTTGTAAAGGGGCTAAGCCCCCCCCCCCCCACATTTTCCAAAAAAAAGAAAGAAAAACAACACTATACACCTTCCCTCTCCTGCTGGCAATTCAGCCGCTCCCCAATGGTTATGTTTGACATGTTCACGCCTCTGCACGGATCAATTAAGTTATCTGAAAATGTGCTGCAGCCACTGACGTGATATGGAACTGCACTGTTACTTTGATCATCTGTTTCTGCGCGGCTCAGTTCATTTTCACAAAATTAGGTATGAGGTGGCGGGCCACACCTGATTATTCAGAGGGCCACATTAATTTAGCGCCATGGGTTGAGCATGTATGGAGATTATACTATAGCTGTTGCCCCCATTGCTTAGGTTATTTTACATGTGAATGTATGCGATTTAACTGGGCGAGTCAAAATTGTATGAATGAAATGAGATTCTCACCACCAAGAACGAAACAAGCGACGCAGGAAATGAATCCGGAGAGGAAGGAGTTGAAAGGAAACGTCCCGACGAGGCAGCAGTAGATGAACTGGATGACGCCCGTCAACAAGATGTACAGAAGGTAAGCGTCGATTATCTTCAACTTCTGGGGAGTCGTGTTCGCGTAATCCGCGAAAAACACTCGCAGCACGTCTAGGATATCGGCGGCCATTTTCTTCTCTGAAATATATACAAAAACAAAAAAAGCCGCTTAAAACTTCGTGTCATTTTTTTCAACAAATCTGCAATTTTCTGCATTATATACAACAGGAAAAAAGAAATAAATATATAGTAACTTGTTTAATCTCACCGGCAGTGACACGAAATCCTATTGAATTCTGAACTTTGGAGCTCTTGAAATGCTTGGTCATTCCGTCTCTTCTAGCCATATCTTCTGAATTTCTGGTGTTGGAACTGACCATATTTCTCCATGGGGAAAAAAAACGACTGATATCCTGAATCATTTCATGAACATAATAACCGGCATTTTCTGGGTCATCATGGAAAAATTGGATGTTTTTCGTTTTTTAGTACCATAAATAGACTGACCATATTTTCTCGAGAGAAATACGGGAAATTGAGATTCCAAATACGGGACATTGCCAATTATCGCCAAAACCAAACAAAGGTGCCAACTATTGTGAAAATTCCCGAAAAATCACAATGGTGTGAAATGAAGCATTACTGCAAATTGCAGTGGATTAAAATGAATTCCACGAAAAACAAAACGTTCTCCAAGACAAAAAAAAAAAATGTGGAAGATTAATATTCTCATTTATAGTTGTAATTATCACAATATAATTTATCAGTTGAAAAATAATTTCAATCTTTGACTTCAATAAAGAACAAAAATTCGCCAAAAAGACTTAGTGTAAAATACGGGAAAAACCGGGACATTTTTGCCAAAAATACAGAAAATACCGGGACTGTCCCGGAAAATACGGGACGTATGGTCACGGTAACCATAAACATCTATTTAAACAGTTCCCTTCACTGCTCCCAAATTAATGAATAAATTTCAATTAAAACACCTGGTTACAAATAATCCCTTCAATAAAATGCAATATGTAAAAAAATACTATCAAATTTTTACACATTTTATACGTATACACATCAAAATTAGATTTTGAGAAAAACGAGTTTACGATTTGGATTGTAAATTTTCTCATCAAACTGAAACTTTATTGCTATTTTTTACGCTTTAAAAAGTCATTCTACCCCAAAAATGAATGCACGTGGGGAAAATATTTATTCAAAGCCACAAGAAAAGACTGCTATCTCATATTTTCGAAAAAATTGCTGTAGTCATTTTTCCCCTGGACCCTTGATTTGTACATGACACTTATGTATATGTACCTGGATTATCAAAAATTTTTCTTTTTTCACGTTTCTAAGGCCAAAATTATAAGATATATAATTATCAAACAAAAATAATTATTAAATGTATATAAAATATGCTGGGCACTTGGGCGCACACATAATTAGGGTGACCATACGTCCCGTATTTCCCGGTATTTTAGCCGTCCCAACTTTTTGGCAAAAGTGTTGCGGTTTTTCCCGTATTTTACACGAAGTCTACTTGAATTTTTATTCTTTATTGAAATTATTTTTCAACTCATAAATTATATTGTGATAATTACAACTATAAATGAGAATATTAATCTCCCACATTTTTTTTTTGTCTTGGAGAACGTTTTGTTTTTCGTGGAATTCATTTTAATCCACTGCAATTTGCAGTAATGCTTCATTTCCCGCCATTGGGATTTTTCCGTAATTTGAACAATAATTTTACAACTTTGTTCGGATTTGGCGACGTCCCGTATTTCTCTCCAGGAAATATGGTCACCCTACACATAATGTACTAATGTGTGTTTTCTCTTCCACCGTTCGTTTTACTGTCCTGTTCCATGCGAATGTATGTAACCACGACCAGTGTGTGTGTGGTTCCCAACTTTTTCTCCTTCCCGCTTTGATAAGTGTTTTTGTGTTAGGTTTTCCTTTCTAATTGATTACATTAATTATCCAATAACTAATTTCTATGAATTCTTTTTGGCTGACTTTAATTTTAACTTTTTTTTTGGAAATTCAAAATCAAAAATAAAAAACACTATTATTTTTATTTGTGAAAGATTCACACATTTAAGTTCTTCACTGATTGATTCCAGCCGCAAATAAAAGAATGCTGCTACTTTGCATTCTTTGACGATGTTCACGACGGTATCAAATTATCAAGCACAATATGCCAATAACACGAGGTACCAATGTAAAGAAAGCGCAAAATAGATTAGGTTAAATAGTATTTTTTCTCAATCGAAAAGAAACCTTTACAACGAAAAATTCACACATTTTTGTAAGAAGTCAGATGAGGCATTAAAATATTTGCATGATTCATTTTTTTAAATATATATATATATATATATATATATATATATATATATATAATGAATTTTAAAAAAATGAATTTTCATTTTAATTTTTCTGAACCATCAGTGAATATGTAATTTTTTTCCCCATCTCGTACCCTAGTTGGGAATCTGTTCTAGACATTCACAAAATTTTCAAAAAACTAGGCTTTGCCGACAGTGGGCAACGTCAAATTTGCGCCCTTGGGCTATTGACAAGCTTTGGCCCAGACACCGTAGCACTCAACTTGTCGCAGTGTCAATTCGTCGCGGTACAAATTTGTCGCAGCTCCAATTCGTAGCCGTACAAGTTTGCCACCGTGTCAATTCGTCGTGACGACAATTTATATATTACAGTGCAGAATCAATTCGTCGAACTGCCGATTCTTCACTGTACATGTTCCATGTGAGCTTGTATGTAGGTTTTTGTCTTACACGTGAAATAAAAACATGAACATGCACTGCTTATGAATGACGATTCGATGAAGTTTTCATAATGCCCACAGCATGAGCAGACAAAAGGCAATGTAATCACCAATAAGATGACAATGGGTCAGTCGCATAGATACAATATAACTATTAATATTATGTTTATAATCAGTCGCAAATCTCTGGCTGGCTTGTTTGAATATTTTCATAGTTTTCATTAGTGTAAGCTTTTGGTACAAGGTTGGTGTGCTTGGTCTACATATTTCTGATTGCAAAACCGAACGTGGAAATATGGGGGAATAACACACGCAACCCAACATAATTCATATTCCGAAATTAGAAAAACTTAATGCAATTGAATAACAAAAAAACTGAAAATTAATAGGCTGTCTCAAAACTAGATACAGATTCTACGGATGACAAAATAATGCAGTACTTTTTAAATTAAATTGTTTGAATTCAATTTTTAAATTGAAATCTTCTCCGTATGTTTAAAGAAAAATTATGGTAGTTCAAAATACCATCACTTATTATTCCCCTCCCCGCTTAGGAAATATACCTCTGAACACAATCTTACATTGTTAATGTTAATTCACTTGTATTGCAAGAAGAAACTTTTACTAATCGTTGACTGTATCCGTATGAGTGTTATGTACATGAAGTTACATGCAATGGGCTAATTAAATGTCATCTCATTCTTTTTACTCGATCGAGAGTTGAAAAAATAAAAAATCGATTGAAATTTGCAGTGGTGTCAGAGATGCTGTTGGTGCCCAGGGTACTTTATGGAATGGGTATGAGCACCCAGACCTTATTGGTTGCATTTTTGTTTTATAAAAGGGATTATCACAATTTTACAGTGCAATACACTATAAAAGTTTGACAGAAGTCCTTTTATAAACCTTGAAAATTGCTACCAGTAAGATCGTCAGTTGCATTTTCTAGAATGTAACCAATAATCTTACTGCTAGCATTTTTCAAGTTTTATATAAAATTACTTTTATCAAATAGTGTAATCCCGGCCCAATATAAATTAGGACTTGAAACGCCCCCACCCAAGCTTCACACCTCACTATCTTACTCATTTAAGTTAATTTTTAAGTAAATTTTCAACTTAGAAATGGCCATAAATACACAACAGAACTACAAAAATAAAAATTTAATTCTTTGAAACAAAATTACAAGTAATTGTGACAAGTCGTTTCCAAGACACATCAATCCATCAAAATCTAGAACAGAATATAAAATTTTCTGAATAAAGCCTATATTAATGCAAAAATTCATATTATCCAATATCTACTTTTAACATTCAAATATGCAGCATCAATTTAAATTGTTTTTTGCTCATAATCAGTAGATTCAAACCAATGTGGTTCAAGGCTTGCACAACTAAACTACTCACTTGTATCCTAGAACAATTACATGCATGGACGGGAGAAAAAACCACACCGGAACCAGTCGGGGCAGCACAAGTATTACTACATTCTCTGTATCCATCATATATATATAGCTAGATCGATGGGTTCAAAATTATGCAGGTATTCTGCCTGAAGCTACCAAGTTTATACATGTATGACAAACTTGCATTCAACTGATTGTTTTGTATTTAGTCTTCTGCAAAGGCCACAGACAAAATGCCCAATGAGGTGGGTGAAAAGATTGTAATATATGTATGCCATATATATTATAGGAATGTTTACATCGTGACATTCGCAGCGGTGGAAAGTCAGTTTCGGAGCAACAAAATTCGGGATTCGAAGCAGATATTTTCATCTGCTTGTTTTTCGGTGTTTGATTTTTGACGCCTTATTTGAAAGAGCGGCGGTCAAAATCTTTCGCACCAGTCTTTTTTAGGATGATTTTTGCTTACTGAGGGCACTATTTGCTGTCCGGAACAGCTGCACTTCAAATGGGCTAAAAATTTTCTATAGTCTTTATAAAGATATAAATTTTCTATATCAAGTTTGATTTTTTTATACTCAAAAGAAATTGTTGCAAAATGGGAGAATTTCGGAAAAATCACATTGGTTGGCGATTTAGTACTCATTATTCGGCAACATTGGCGATTTAACGCTCTTTATTCGGCGAAGTTTCTAAATTAGCAATCGTAATTCGGCAGACATGCTCTTTACTCCCGGAACGATTTTTTTTTTTCACGAAACATCGGGATTTGACGCAATGACGATCGACTACAGTAATTTCTGCTGCTTCCAGTGGAGACTTTGAAAACGGAAACCGAATCATTTGCGCTTTAAAGCTGAAAGACCATTGCAAACCATCTTCAGTTGCACAAACACTGATATTATGGGGGTTTCACGATGGAAAGACCGATGACGGGAATCGATCCTCAGTGTTGAAGTACAGTGGAATAAAACACGCTCTTTTCGAAAAGAATCGTTTCGCGGCAAGCAGGAACAAAAATTTTTTGACGTCCTTTCCGAAATTCCGGGCATACTGAAACGAAATTCGCTATTCGGCGCAGAAAAATACCATATTCAGGGATGGGGATTGCTGTTGACTTTTCGGAGCAGTGCACGGAATCATTACCTTTGTGAAAAATGAATTTTTTGAACCGAGATAATCAGATTATATAACTGGTTAAAATGTTCAAAATTTACTAGAGTTCTGGCATCTGAAATTAGTTTTATGTTTGATAAAACTTGCATCCACTTGTAGGGATGTAAAAATTAGTCATAATTCAAGCCGGGCGTAAGAAAAAGTAAAAGTTGGATTTACAAACAAATAAGCATACACTGAAAAAACAACCTCATGACCGTTTTCCTCTAATTTCTCAAGAACACTACACATTTTTTTCTTTGTGTTTTCAGACGAACCTGCCTACTTTCGATATCTACAAAGTGTTTTCTCTTTATCCCCACTTCTATCATTTTGTCTGCAGTGTTCAGCATAGCTTTTGATAACTGAATTTCCAACTACCTTTTTTCTGCTTTTAGTCTGATTCTCATCTGGTCATGGAACTTTATCAAAAGTTTTTTGGTGCTGAAGTCAGTCTTGGTACATCTGATGCAAGCTGCAAACAGCTTTCAGAAGATTGGCGTCATCAATATTTTTAGCATTTTGAGAATGCTGTGTAAAAGATTTTATTCACCTAATGCCATTGATACTTTCAATCGAAAGATTTGATTTATGTTGCAGGAAATATTTGTTGCTATTGGAGCAGGATGGCGCAAGATGTTAATTTTGGCGCAGTGCAGCACAGAGTTCCAACCCCTGCATTCGTGAAATGTTCAACATAATTATAAAAACTGCTAGGACAAAAATATTAGAAATAAATTCATTTTAGTTTGGTTGTTACAAACAAGCTTAATTCAAATAATTTCTCAAAAAAAAAATTACAAAGCCAGCAGATAAATGCATTATTTTCAGAGTTGATTCAAAGACTAGTCTGACAATTAAATATCACTTGGAATTGGCCAGCGATTAAGGATTCTTTCCCCACACAGCAGTGCATATGAAAGTTGGTCTGAAGATTTTAACATGTTCATATCTAGCTGTGTATCCTAAAACTTACAAAATTACCCTAATTTATATGAAAAATATTTGAACCTATGTTAAGAAACAAGAATTCTTGTGTTTTTTAAGAACTAGACTATTTCCCCAACTGCCTGAAATTATTAGCACTTCACCAATTTCTCCTCAAAGATCAGAATGCTCAAGAATTGCAAACCATCAGATTATGCATTTTTTTTCATAATTGATTCAAAGACTCTAGTCTGACAATTAAAGCATATCATCACCTGGATACTAAGCACAAAAACTGCAAAACTTATTACACATGTAGTAAGTCATGCAAAAGTCTGAAGCTATCTTTAGTGCAGAAGTCTGAGTAGTTAGCTCATTTTCAGCTATTAAAAAGATATGCAACATTCTATTGGACACAAATTTGACAGAACAGGGATTAAAAATATGGATTAGAGATACTAAATATGTATTTAGTTTAATTTTGCAGATAACCAATGTCTGCAAATTAAGTCTCAAATAAAATGTTATTCACATTTCTTACGTTTTATCAAACTTCGTTATAAAAATTTAAGAATTTCCAACCATCAGAACATGCATTCTTTTCAGAGTTCTTTCAAAGACTCTAGTCTGAAATATAAAGCATATCATCACTTGGAAAGGTCATGTGTCCGAAATGGATGGCAAAAGTATGATCAAATTCATAATTCATTTTTTGCCATAAAGATTGGGGGGGGGGGGGGGGTGTATGAAGGTGTTTGTGCTAAAGTAAAATGAAATGTATCACATTCTACAAGTTCTAAACTGGAAATGTTTATATGGCCAAAATCCTCAGTGTTTAGTACTTTTTCCTAAAAATCCTTTCAGATGGTTCTGTGACACTGATTTTGGCAAATTCTGCTTTGGGGACTTCGCACCTTTAAAATAAAAATGACAACTCCAATTAACAAATAGTTTTCAAAATGTGGGAACTTAATATTACCATTAATAGCTCGACAAGTTTCAATCCAGCACTTGTGAATCAAACCAGATCTATGCCAACCATGCATGTTTCGATAGAGGTGCGCTTCAGCCAGTAAATACACAGAAACCCCATGGACAGCATTCAAACCTGAAGTATATTTGGATAAATAAAATTGATTATAGTACTGATACTACTGGATAATGAAGATAGTGCTTTTGTTTATTAAGTCTTAGACTTCAGCTTGTAGAATTTAGATTTTAAGGAGATGCCTCAGATTACTCTGTCAACATAGGATATTATGATCTGGATAACTTGAATAATCATCACAGGCAACTATGGGTATTTAGGCTATACAGGGTATATACCTCATGCCTATAGGAAAATTCTACAACTTCCCCTTGACTTATTTAGCAACCTAATGCTCGTTATTTGCCAGAATAACGTTTTTTTAGATTTACTCCAACGGCAATTGACTATAAGCAGCAGATGCGACCAGTTTTTACTCTGTGCAGATTTTCAGTCAGAAAACCATCTCCAACCGACCACCACTGCATAATTCTGATGAGAGGGGCAACGATTTTCCCAGCAAAAAGAAAAATTAAAACGACAACTTACTGGAAAATATCCAAAAATCTACCACGATAAATACCCAGATCTAACAATCCAAATGTATGTCAATAGCTTTGACTTTAAAAAATGCCTAGAAAGGTTAAAATTAAAATGTCATACCATAACTAAATCAAATACCCAAAGCAAGGAATGCACATTTCATAAAATCCAGGTAGGCAAGATAAAAGCTGGAAAAAATAACTTCCATCAAAATGCAAGCAAATTAACACTCATGCCCCATGGTTCACTCTTTAAAAAGTTCAAGGCTCTTAGAGCACTTTTCCAGGCAAAATTTAACGATTCAAGGTCATTCATATCATAGTTGATAATTTTTAGAAAAATTGAATTTTATAACGTGACCATCATATTCCCAAGATCTAAGTGAATACAATGGTCATTTTGTGTAGAAAGAGCGGCATATACTAAGCCAGCTTAGTGATTCTTTATGGGGAGAAAGCAAGGCAGTATATTTACGGCCATGACCATTTGGAAGTAAACTTGACACATACGTGCAGGACCGCCAGTTGGTATAATGTGAAAATTAAATTGATGTCTAACCCCAAAATCTCCAGTAAGACTTTCCAAGCAGGTGTTCACGTGCCGAAAAAGAAAATATATTGTAGCATGTCTAACGCACAGAAATATATATCAGCAGGGGTGGGAAGTGACTAAGTCCATTTCGGAGCAGCAAAATTCAGGATTTGGAGCAGTTTTGGAGCAGCAAAATATTGATATTCGGAGCAGATATTTATAAATTGGAACAGTGAAATTAACAAGAATATTTTCGTTAACCCTCAACCCTTTTCAAAATAAACTGCACTGTATTTTGTTATCAAACATCTTTTCGTCAGCTTGATTTTTGTGTTTTAGGCTTTTGACACCTTGTTTGAAAGAGCGGCTATCAAAATTTTTTGCACCCGTCTATTTAAGATGATTTTTGCTTACTGCGGGCACTATTTGCTGCCTTGAACAGCAGCACTTCAAATGAGCTAAAAAATTTTTATAAGTTTTTAATTTTTCTTATACTTGGAAAGAAATTGTTGCAAAATGGGAGAGAATTTCGGAACAATCAACTCGATGTTTAGCGATTCAGCACTCATTATCTGGCGAGATTGGCGATCTGACACTCGATATTTGGCGAGATTGAAGATTTAACGCTCGTTATTTGGCGATATAGACGATTTAACGCTCGTTATTCGGCAAAGTTTCTAAACTAACATGCGTAATTCGGCGGACATGCGCTTTTTACTCCCGGAATGAAATTTTTTTTCACGAAACATCGGGATTTAACACAATGACAATCGACTACAGTAATTTCTGCTGCTTCCAGTGACGACTTTTTTTTTTAAACAGAAACACTCGAATTTGCACTTTAAAGCTGAAAGGCATTGCAAGCCATCTTCAGTTCCACGATCACGGACAATATCGGGGTTTCGCGATGGAAAGCCCGATCAGGGGCCGATAGTTTAAGTATAGTGGAATAAAACACGCTCTTCTCTCTCGTAAAGAAACGTTTCGTGGCTAGCAGGAACAAAATTTTTTTGGCGTCCTTTCCGAAATTCCGGGCATACTGAAGCAAAATTCGCTATTTGGCGCAGAAAAATGCGAAAATACGCTATTGGCGCAGGATGGCGCAAGATATTAGTTTTGGCGCAGTGCGGCGCAATTGGCGCAGAGTTCCCACCCCTGATATCAGTTAAAATACTTTTCAACTGGCTTCCGCACTCCTGAAATGTATCATAGGCGAGAAAAGTACACTGTATAGAAGGAAATAAAACGTACCAACAATTTTGCAATTGAGACACAATCACATCTTTTTGCAGCGACATCTATGGATTCAACCATAATCGAATACCAAGAGCAATAATTTATAAAACCAAATTTAAAGTTGCATGCACTAGTTTATTACAAAAGTTGAAGACTTCAACCATTTCCAAAAAAAATCTGGCAGAATAAACCAATATTAAAAAACTGACATACCTCAAAAATTGGATATGTGCCTACCAAAAAGACCACTTACCTCAACAATAGTTTCACGTACATCTGACAAATTGAAACTAACTCTCCTTTTATTTTTTCTAACATGTGGTTAGTTTAGAATTTCTTGCCAATTCATTTTGAAGTGAAAGGGTTAAATCTTGCTTTTAAAAAAATAGCCATTGTTTAATATAGAATTTCTACTTTAATGTAATTTGTATGTTTGGAAGTATTTTGAAATTTGTCAGATATAAAAAAAATATGGTCAAATGTAGGGTGACCCACACGAGCCATTATTTCTCCCTGAACACATTCCACATATTTTTTTCACATAACTTTGACCATCCACTCAAGAATGTTTTGGTATTTCCCGCATTTGCAACAAAATTTCTAAACGCATAAAAATTTAATTTAAGTACCAAGACTATTTCAATTATTTAGTATAATTTATAGGGTCACGACTTCAAATATTAATATTCATCTCGTATTTGTGAAGTAAATGGGTCTCCATAGAACTCATTCAAATCCACTGCTTTGATACAATGGTTTTTTTTTGCCTTTAGTGATTTCAGAACCTTTGCTTACCTCATCATTTTGGATGATCCTCACGTTTTTCATCAAGGAAATATGGTCAGCTTTTATTAATTTAATAAAACATTGTAACAGGCAAGCTGTTAACAAGGATGTACAGTAATACTTTTATTCACGAGACACGCGAGATTTAAGTCGTATCGAGAGACGAAGACTTTCTTGAGGAGTTCGATTTTAACCTTCATGACGAAGGGTTGTGTTTCGCAGGTTAATGTAAAATAAAGGAATGCTTCATGTTCGTCGCTTCATATACACCTCACCAATCGTCATAACATTTAAATATAATTTAATACTTTCATTAATTTAATAAAATGGCTAATATCTGGCAGCAAAACACAGGATATTACTCAATTAAAAAAGTCCAGCAAAGTTTTTTCTTCAAGGATTTTTTACCCAAAAGGATTTTCAAGGACTACCAACCCTGTGCACATATCATTTCACCATTCTCACACCTATAAAACATTTAAATACTTTCCTGTTATAACAGCCTTGGTAAGAAACTTGCACCAATTTTCCAGAAATTATGTTCTGACTTAAGAAGCAAGACATTACCTGTATCCAAATCACTGTGTGCGAGATCCAGTTTCTCCAAAACCCATGAATTCCCTGTCAGCATTCATACAGAGTTCCACAACCACAACAGGGAGACGACACAGACTGGTCTTGTAAGGGGGGAAGAGGCATAAAAATTTGTGCTTGCCCCGGGTGACCAAGCATCTAGTTGCAGCCCTGTTCATACACAGGTCTGGATCAAATTTTACCTTCTTTCAATTACAGTACCGAAATTAACACCCTCTTTCGTAATCTACATTACCAGATGCACCTATACACACAACTCATTACAATTTCTAATTACAGTATATACATATTCACCTTGTCATTTTACTTTGATGCAACTTAGGCTCTCTACCTCATTTCATTATTGAATTGTTTTTCTACTTGCACTAACACCGTTTGCTTCAAAATTAATTTATTTATCTTTCAAACACAGTTGTTCATTCTAATATTAAATATTCAACTGTTTCTTTTCACTAACATCCAGTAAGAGCCATCATTGTTGGCTCCGTGGATACGTATCTTTCCTGATAACAAATAATAAAAAATAGATAATGTATCTGTTAAGTTAATTGAAAACTCCCCTCCCGTCAGAGGCAGAAGCCATTTTGTCGTTTTCAACGCCCAGCGTTGTAATGAGTACAATGGTCATTTTGTGTAGAAAGAGCGGCATATACTAAGCCAGCTTAGTGATTCTTTATGGGGAGAAAGCAAGGCAGTATATTCACGGCCATGACCATTTGGAAGTAAACTTGACACATACGTGCAGGACCGCCAGTCGATATAATGTGAAAATTAAATTGATGTCTAACCCCAAAATCTCCAGTAAGACTTTCCAAGCAGGTGTTCACGTGCCGAAAAAGAAAATATATTGTAACATGTCTAGTGCACAGAAATGTATATCAGTTAAATACTTTTCAACTGGCTTCCGCACACTCCTGAAATGTATCACAGGCGAGAAAAGTACACTGTATAGAAGGAAATAAACAAAACGTACCAACAATTTTACAATCGAGGCACAATCACATCTTTTTGCAGCGACATCTATGGATTCAACTATAATCGAATACCAAGAGCAATAATTTATAAAACCAAATTTAAAGTTGCATGCACTAGTCTATTACAAAAGTTGAAGACCAACCATTTAAAAAAAAAACCATCTGGTAGAATAAACCAATATTAAAAAATTACGACATACCTCAAAAATTGAACTTAATGGCTGCCTACCAAAAAGACCACTTACCTCAACAATAGTTTCATGTACATCTGACACAAATTGAAAGTAACTCACCAAAATGTCTAGAAAAACCATATAAAAACAGACTATCCAGTAAATTTGCGAGCTGAAGTCACTGACCATCATTCTAAAACAGCTGCTAACCTCAGAAATCAGAATTCTTACATCAATCCCAATTAGGTACGAAAGCCTTGCTAGCAAAACAATAAACAGGCTTAAAAAACATCCTTCATAAAAATAAAAGTGAAATTTAATGGATTCCTCAGGCCTATTATCAAGTGAAATTTCCAAGATCTGATAAATCTACCTGCATAAAATCATTCATTGTTTTTGAAATTCAACTATTTTATCCATTTAACACCTTTTTTTTCATGGCTTTGATAAAATTACAACATAACTACACTATAAAAAAAATTACACCATAATGCTTGGCTTCACAAGTCTTAGGAACCAGGTCACGACGAGTAAAAAACCAATATTGTCATTAAAATATAAGGGTTGACTTTTGACATAAGGGTTGACTTTTGACATACGAGGTACTAGTGACTAAAATGAACATTTGACGAATCAACGGACAATGGAACTGATTAACATCAGTTTAATCTAGATAAAAAATTCCTTTAACAAAAAAGAAAACTTAAATCCAAATACTAATGATTGATGTCTACTCATTTTGTACATCCTGCATGAATTTTTACAAATATAGCTATTATTTCTGTAGTTTACTATTTTCTTTTATATTTCCCGAAAAATTTAATAGCTTGCGGGAATAAATTTATTTCGTAAAACCTTTTCTAAAGTTTCTAAAAGCTACTGAAACTCCAGGCATAATATTTCCAGTAGTTCAGGAGATTGACACCAACCAGAAGAGCTAGATTCAGCAAATTCTGCAACTAGGACCTACCTACTTGTAAAACGTCAGCAAAAGAAATCAAATAGAAGTAAAAGCTCAATCACTCGAGCAAAAAATTTTTACTCACCTCTCGAGTTGGTGATAATGAAACCAATATGAGCAAACGCTGAAACCAGACTGGATAGATTCATTGATCCGATGTTTTATACAGACGTGCCAACTTTTAAAATCCAGATATTCGCCCGAGAGGGTACCCCCCCCCCCCAACGTTTAGACTCCAAAAAGTTCATAACAATTTTTTCTTTTTAATCAATTAAGAAAGTTACTTCCCCCCCCCCCAAGGCAGGTTCTGCACTGCCCCTGAACAGAATATAATTCAATGTCAGTCTTTCCACGCAGAGTAGAGAAATCACATTAATATTAAGTTTTCTATTTAGCTTTATAATAACTTTATATTACATAAGTTTTATATTTTCTTTCTGAAGATGTTTAATCGGAAGAAACAATTAAAAACTCAAATTACAAAGCTGCCCATGAAAAAACGTGTTTAATCTCCCACCTAAATCAGGAGTTGGCAGGTCCGTTTATATATCACAGCCAAGCCTCCTCAAGTATGATAAAATATTCTGAAATTAGAAAAGAAAATACATATCGTACAATATACTACCTAAAATTTTAATGCAGCAAACAATTACTTATTTTTGAAAAACTTCAGAATTTGTGACAAACAGCTCCAGACAACCAAGTTCTTGTACATACAAATTTACAGAGTAATTTTCAGAGATGGACAAATCCCAGTGGCGACTGTTTATAGCACCTAGTTTTCTGTAATTATTAAAATGACAGGCTCAGAGCACCAAATCTTTTGGAATTTATCAAGCATATCCTCCAACATGAAGTCAAAAGAAACATTTTGTTAAACCCTTTGGAAAAATTTTACTTGGCACCTGGATTTTCTTACAATTTGTCCAGTTATTTCAAGGATGCTTCCACACTTAAACCAACATGGCATCATTAATACTTTACCCATGATTATAGACACCATGTAGAAAGATTGTCACTGGCAACAATTTGATTTAAAAAAAAAATTAAAATAAAAAACTTAAATGAACCAGACCTCAGACAAATGCCTCAGTTCGTCATAAATGACATGAATGTCTTGGACTCGTCATCGATTCATCACTGGTCTGGTTTAAACAGCTGATTTAAACATTCAAACAATGGGAAATATATAAAGCTTGTTAATCTCGGAACCAAGCATCGATTGTTATAATTTCTATGAAATTTAAAAAAAAAAAACCAATTCCACCATTACTAATATTCTAAAAATTAGACATGCATAGACATACAAAATAAAGGCTTTCACTCGCCTCATGGAATTTAGTTAAAACCTCAGTTTGCCATATAAGTCTTCAAACAGCATATATGCCTCAGACTCGTCATCAAATTCATCACAGGTTTATCATTTCTTACATTCTATAAGAACGTTTCTTTAAAAATCTAATTCAAGTTTAAATGTAATGAAATTGTGATAAGACTTCACATAGACAAGTTAAAAGTGAATGAAACGATTTCATAGAGTTCACTACTTAACAGTTACAAACCAAAAACCCAATGAATTCAGCCACATGCTTGTCAATACAAATTATCATCCAGAGCCATCTATTAGATAAAGGGCAAACCTTAAAAACGAAGCAAATTTATCTAGACTTTGATTTACCAATTAAACAGAAATTTTGAACATATATATCATGCTTAAAATATTCCATAATTAGAATTCACAATAATATACACATGAACATAACCTTAAAATGATCATGTGGGTCATCTAGTGTTTTTTTTAAATTTGTTTAATTGCCAATAGATAAACGAGTCAACATGTAACAATACAATCGCAATAAAATACACACTTGTTTCTACGGCCAGGTTATAATCGTAGTATATCAACTACAGACTAGTTTATACCATAGAACCAAATTAATCTTCCCCTTGATTTAAAAATCACCATATTAATATATAATAAGTGATTGTGAGACAGGGAATTTTACACATTAAAACCTTGTTATAACAAACTTCAAGACAAAATTTACTTTTTTCAATAGCTGACCTTCCCTAGTAATGAAAATTATGAGGATAAGAATTATAAACCAAATGCAGATGCACCAACTTTTGGAACCCAGAAATTCTGAAGACCTTTGGTATAAGGGACAGGTTGGCGATTTTCTGCGACTTTTTCCTAGCGCCAAACATCAGACAATCCCATGAAAAGTCGCCAAGGCAGTTAAGACACATTACGGGCGATGAAAAAAAATTACCAGCATAGAATAAACAATGGAAGCACATAAGTGCTGGATTGAGCATAAAAATGCTAAAACCAACAAGCATAATTATAATAAAAATTATAAATTAATACCCAGACTTTCCAGGGGAATCCGGGTTCTTACCAATAAATAACGGTTGTGCATGTTGTATAAATATATTCTATGTATTATAAAAGGATGCAGGGGCATCCTGTATGTAAAAAAGAATAAATATTGCAAAATATTAAAAAGGTAAAACCTGAGGAAAGATCCAAAATAATTAATCAGACACACTACATTATATATACGGAAGGAAGAGAAAATGAACTAATCTCCCAATGGTTTTTCAAAAAGCCACGGCTATAAGGTGACGTCATTTGGAAAAAAACAAATAGAATGAGATAAGATGCCTTCATATACCTTCAGACCCATTTGAACCCCCAGGAACACAGAAAAACCACCAGCATCACCACATGGCAGAATTCAGAACAGCTTTGGGATAGAACATTCTGAAACAATGACAACCCAGCAGAACCAGAACGTGCCAACGATGGCAACTTATCGCCAGAAAAAGTCGATTTGGAGTGTCCCTTACACTAAGGCTGTTCCAAAAGATAAATAAGTTGAAATATTCTTACTTGATGAGGGAGGTAATGACAGACGAAAAGCAGAAGAGAAAGCAAGGCAATGTAACATTGGTTACAAAAACACAGTAAGTCTGTAAGAGATTGTTTTAAATGTGACAATTGCCAGCCAACATTTTTATTGGCTACCAGCAGATATTTACTATTAATATATTTAAATCATGACTAAAACAGGTATTCACGGGAAGCGGGGTTTGTCCGGTCTTTAAAAATATATTGATGGCTAGCACAGTGGGTAGAACAGGAGACTGGAACACAAAGAATGGCGATTCAAATCCTTCTCGGGCATCCACAGCTCCCCTTTCCTGTCTTCTATATGTGCGAGATCTTAATTCTCAGATACCACACACCATTCCCGACTTAAAAAAATCTTTAGTTTGTCACGAGGCGAAATATTTTGTGACAAAAATTTTCCCTACATTAAGGATTTTTCACACACAAAACAAAGGTCATCTACAAGGATATTTTGAAAATCTTTCCATTTGACATCTCCAAAAAGCAATTGAATTCAACATGCCTGCCAGAAAAAAAAATTTAAAACTGCCTGCCTATTGTATTTCAGCAGCAAGATCTTACAAGTCAAGTGCTCTTAATGGTGTCTGTACAACATCCTGTTGATATCTGAGTCTATAAAATCAACTCTTGTTGAGTCTATAAAATCAACACTAGCTAACAAATGGTTGTAGACTCCTCTAGGTTTTTTTTTTAACCGAGCACAACTCAGGTCTATCGCCATAGGCAATTTTCTACCTAGTGAGTTGTGCAGGAAGTGTAAGTGTGTGTACCTAACAGTCTGAGTGCGTATCTAGTGTTGTGTATGATTTTTCAGTGCTGCCATCTATAACTCATAAGTGAATTGAGTGATGTGTAATGACTACCAAGGCTAAAAGAACTCTCATTATTCTACGGGACCTTCTATATTGCACCACCATCTCGTAAGTAATCTGAAACTCAAGATTCGGCTGCTCATAATCTCTAAAACTTTGTTCGATCACCCCCTTCTTTCTGAAGTTTATTCCTACACCCTAACTCAACCCATTTAGCTTCTAAACCACACATTGACCATTTCACCCTTTCCCAATAGACAATATCGCTTACTTTTGACAACCACTGCTATAGCTGAAACAAGACCTCACACCCAACGAACATTTGGACAAAAACCAAAGAGAACCTATCTTAGCACAAGTGTGATAGAAAAAATATTACCCAAGGTTGACTATCAGAAAATTTTAGGTCTAGGACCTTAGAAATAACATCCCGGTATTTCTTAACACTAAAGAAAGAAAGCATGACAATAACTGAATAAAAAGGGGCCTTTTAAAAAAAGTCACCAATGGAAAGCAGATATACCAGGTGTACAAATATGAAATGCGAATTTCAGAAAACAGATGCAGAACACTGCCATTTTGTTGAGTCATCAACAAGTGTCAGACGTGCACAAGTGATACATTTGAAAAGTGTGTGCACGTGCACATAGTGTTGAATTGTTGTGTTCAATATGTCGAAATTTATACCGAACAAAGAGCATTCATGGACAGCAACATTTTGTTTTCATTTGAAGAAAACTGCTGCTGAATCATACCTATTACTTCGAGAAGCTTATGGTGAACATGCTCCATCGCAAGATATGATAAATGATGGTTTCAGTGTTTCAAAAGTACCGACTTCGATGTTGCATACAAGGAACATGGGAAAACCGCCAAAAAAAAAAAAAAAAGATGTGGAATTGGAAGCATTGTTGGACGAAGATGATGCTACACAGACAAAAACTTAGAGCAATTGGGTGTTAGTCAACAAGCTGTTTCCAATCGCAATGTTCCATGACACTGTGCAATGCTCCATCACATACAGCAAAAGCGGTTCACAGCATGTTGAAAGCACTCAGCTGGAAGTTCTACCCTATGCGGCTCACTCACCAGACTTGGCTCCTTCTGATTACCACTTGTTTGCGTCGATGGGTCACTTTCTGAGCAGCCCTTTGGTTCGTACGAAGATGAGAAAAAATAGCTCGATGAATGGTTCGCAACAAAAAAAGACTTTTACTGCCATGGTATTCACAAATTTCAGGAAAGATGTGAAAAATGTATAACAAGCAATGGAACATACTTTGAATAAAGCACTTTTTATCATTCTTCCGAATTTAAAGTTTATTTTTTTAGAAAAATAAAAAAATCTGCTTTTCATACTTGTACACCTGGTTGCTGTTCCGGACATTTTTTTTTTTTCCGAACCTTCAAAAATATAGTTATACAAATTAAAAACAATTATAAGTTTCTTTTTACGGGCCTCTCATTCAGCTCCAGCCGAGCCCAATCTGTGGAATTGTTCCCATACGGCGAACATGTCCACCTGGAGAGACCAGGAAACATGTCCACCTGGAGAGACCAGGAAGCCAACACAGTTCTTGGCTATTGATTCATAAATGAAAACACGTCCACCACAAAACAAAATATGAAATGATTGTTGCAACAAGCTTCTGCCATATACAGGGTGATTATAAAAAAACTATCCAGACATATGGGCCCTTAACTATCATACCATTCACAGAAACTGAATGAAATTTTGGCATAAGGTATTTTGATGTATGTGCTCAAGAATGATATGGAAAACAAGTCACTAACAGTTACGGTTAGTGAGAAAATTTCGAAAATATCAAATGGTAAAACCAAGTTTTTATATTGGAATGTGATCTCCATTGTGTAAAACCCTAAATAGCGTTCGAACGGCAACTGTAGCATGAAAATCACTGGCGGTAGATAGGCTAAAAGTGAGGACAACCAACAAGGACAGAAGCAGCATAAAATACAGCATTTTATTGTGTTTCACAAATTTTCCACATGACCTTGTGAAGGACTAATCAGGCTGGGATCTCAGCCAAAGAAACGGTGTGACGAATGAAACGAACATTAATGCTCTGGTGCACAGCAAAGTCCTTTTTACTTTTAATTGCCTAGCTCCAGGGATTTTCCTGCTACAGGTGCCATTCCAACGCTATTTAGTGTTTTTCAGTATGGAGATTGCATTCCAATAAAAAAAACTTGGGTGTTGCCATTTGATATTTTCAAAATTCTCACTGTAACCGTAACTGTTATGGAAAACAAGTGTCACTATCATTCTTGAGCGCATACCTCAAAATACCTTATGCCAAAATTTCATTCACTTTCTGTGAATGGTACGATAGTTAGGAGGGTCCATATGTCGGGATAGTTTTTTTTATAATCACCCCATATATAAAATATCAACACTATTATTGGCATTAATATGCGAGGTGAAACAATAAAAGAAAAATAATTTAACTTCAAATCAAAAACCCTACTAACCAAGTATTTCAAAAGTCACCATTTCATTTGAAGAACATACAGTACACATGCGCAAAGTTGTAGATGTGACAGATGACTCGCTGCCCGAAGATTCATTCAGTTACCACTAGATAAAAGTAAAACTGGAGGCATTTCAAATAGAGAAAATGACAACAATCAGCAGGATTGACTGCAAGCTTTTCCAATAGGCAAAACATCTGCAAAATGCTGAATCCATTGATACTGCCAACAGCTCTAAAATACAAAAAATATTTTACTTTAGTCTATTTTATAAGTGAAAATAACAAATTACAGTAAAGTTGTAAAATTCAGATCTGAAATAATTAATGCTCATGCATATTAGAGATATAGATGTTCGAGAATTGATGCATTTAATTACGAAGGGCTAGCAGTAATTTGAGTAGTTAATACGATACAGAATTGAAAGCAACCGAAAGATTCATGGTTTGAATCTTGTCTAGAATGTATTTTCCCTCTTGTTATACCTTACATCTTCGGATAATTTATATTTTCTTTTGAATACGTGAAGGAAAAACAATGTTTAGGTGAAAGGAAACACTGACCGATATTCAGATTACAGTATGTTACACTTGCAATAACATTGCTTTTGTGAAAAAATTCCTCAGCAGTAATAATTAAAATACAATCAAAAACCTCAAATACTTTCATTTCACTATACGAAAAGTAATAAAACATGTAGGGCAGGTGGCTGATACATCATCCCCGATCCAAGCGTAGTGATCCCGCAAACCGCTGGGAATGTTGGGATGTTTAACAGCTTTGAATGCAAGTGAAAAATAAAAAAATATTCAAAAAATTAGATATAAGGTAAACAGGAAAGACCCATTATGGGCAAGATTCGAATCATAAACCTTTCGGCTGCATTCAATTCTACATCGCCATATCAACAGGTTTTAAACTGTAATCACATTTTTCGCAAAATGCAATAGTAACCACTTTTGCAAAAATAAGAATACGAAACGAGCAGACATCGAACCATAAATCATTAGAAGAACCCGAATTAAACCTTTTTATTACATTAAAAAGTGGCAAAATATACTCTAAAAATATATACTTATTTTTACATTCAACACTTAAAATATCAAAATATGTATTAAACACTCTAGAATATGTACAAAAATTACAATATGTATAAAAAATGAGAAAATATACATTAAAAAATTACCATGTAAAAAAAAAGCAGATGTGTTTTTAAAATACACCATTTCTATTTCTTCATGCACATAATATACATTTATAAAAATATCCCCTCGTATATACGAGGGTATAAATATACACACAGCATATGCAAATAACTTCTACATATTTTTTATTCGGGCATTTTTAATTTTCAGTTTGTTTTAGCTGCTCAATAACGAAAATACTAGTAACAAGAATTTAGACACTATTTTTAAAAAAATACAACACTGACATATCTCTAGATATAGCCTTACAATAAAACAGTTAATATTCGTAAAATAATGTATTAATTCATTAAATTTCACCTGCGGGAGAAAAACTGATGAAAATATGAATATTTATTTGAAAAATTTGAAAAACCAAGCTTAAATAAACCTTCAAAAACAAGCATATTTTTTATTTTATGCATTAATGTTAAAAAAAAGAGGAAAATATGTAAATGTACATATGCATTTACATATAATCCGGGCTCTAATCATCAGCATTGCGTCAAAGCTTTTCCATTTTCACTTTTTTGTAAATAATTTTTTTATCTAGCTTAAACCCTGCTGCTAGCTAATTTTGTAATTAAAAATATATCTATTCTCGAACATTATCTCTAATGCACATGCACTCCCAAAATGGACACCTACAGTTAAAGTAACCCAAGACCCAACCATTCTCCCATGGTTATAAAATAGTAGGGCCCCAGGTAACTTTCATCTCAATAACATTGAAGTTATGCAAAGGGAAAATGAAACTCAAAAACTGGTCTATATCAATTTAAAAAGATTAAATCTGCACCACATTCTTGTCTAAAGCAGTGCTATTAACAATATTTTCGTTAACCCTCATCCATTTTCAAAATAAAACTGCACCGTCTTTTGTTATAAAACATCTTTTCATCAGCTTGTTTTTTGTTTCAGGTTTTTGACACCTTGTTAGAAAGAGCGGCTGTCATAAAATTTTTCGCACCAATCTATTTAAGATGATTTTTTCTTACTGACTGCACTATTTGCTGTCTGGAACAGCAGCCCTTCGAATGGACTAAACATTTTCTAGTCTTTATATATAAAATTGATATCTACCAAGTTTTCAATTTGTTTATACTCAGAAAGAAATTGTTACAGGGGTGGGAAGTGACTAAGTCCATTTCGGAGCAGGAAAATTCAGGATTTGGAGCAGTTTTGGAACAGCAAATTCGGGATTTGGAGCAGATATTTATAAATTGGAGCAGTGAAATTAACAAGAATATTTTCGTTAACCCTCAACCCTTTTCAAAATAAAACTGCACTGTCTTTTGTTATCAAACATCTTTCCGTCAGCTTGATTTTTGTTTTTGGTGTTTTAGGCTTTTGACACCTTATTTGAAAGAGCGGCTGTCATAAAATTTTTTGCACCAGTCTATTCAAGATGATTTTTTCTTACTGAGGGCACTATTTGCTGCCTTGAACAGCAGCACTTCAAATGAGCTAAAAAAATTTTATAAGTTTTAAATTTTTTTTTATACTTGGAAAGAAATTGTTGCAAAATAGGAGAGAATTTCGGAAGAATCAACTCTATGTTTGGCGATTCAGCACTCCTTATCTGGCGAGATTGGCAATCTGATACTCGATATTTGGTGAGATTGACGATTTGACGCTCGTTATTTGGCGACATTGGCGATTTAACACTCGTTATTCGGCAAAGTTTCTAAAGAAACTAACATTCGTAATTCGGCGAACATGCGCTTTTTACTCCCGGAATGAAATTTTTTTTTCACAAAACATCGGGATTTGACACAATGATAAATTGTCTACAGTAATTTCTGCTGCTTCCAGTGACTACTTTTTTTTCAAACGGAAACACTCGAATTTGCACTTTAAAGCTGAAAGGCATTGCAAACCATCTTCAGTTCCACGATCGCGGACAATATCGGGGTTTCGCGATGGAAAGCCCGATCAGGATAGTGGAATAAAACACGCTCTTCTCGTAAAGAAACGTTTCGTGGCTAGCAGGAACAAAAATTTTTTGGTGTCCTTTCCGAAATTCCGGGCATACTGAAGCAAAATTCGCTATTTGGCGCAGAAAAATGCGAAAATACGCTATTGGAGCAGGATGGCGCAAGATATTAGTTTTGGCACAGTGCGGCACAATTGGCGCAGAGTTCCCACCCCTGTTGTTACAAAATACGAGAATTTCAGAAAAATCAACACGATGGTTGACGATTCAGCACTCAATATTTGGCGATCTGACACTCGTTATTTGGCAATATTGGCGATTTAATGCTCGTTATTCTGTAAAGTTTCTAAATTAGCAATCATAATTCGGCGAACATGCTCTTTTCACTCCCGGAATATTTTTTTCACGAAACATCGGGATTTGATGCAATGACGATCGACAATAATTTCTGCTGCTTCCAGTTTTTTTTTAAACTTTTTTTTGAAAACTGAAACTGATTCGCATTTGCGCTTTATAGCTGAAAGACCATTGCAAATC